>NW_027330627.1:0-15847 GCF_022965805.1 Primulina eburnea
CAACTCAGGTTTTGCCATCCGTTTGAGGATGACAAGTAGTAGAAAACAACAATTTTGTGCCAAGTTTAGCCCATAAAGTCTTCCAAAAGTACTCAAGAAATTAACATCGCGAACAGAAACAATAGTCCTAGGCACTCCATGCAACCTAACGACTTGTCTAAAGAACAAATATGCAATGTTTGAAGCATCATCGGTTTTATGACAAGTTATAAAATGTGTCATCTTAGAGAATCTATCCACAACAACAAAAATAGAATCCCTCCCCTTCTTTGTTTTAGGCGACCCCAAATAAAGTCCATAGAAATGTCAAACCAAGTTCTTTTTAAGAATAGCACGCAAAGGTGTTCCCAAAGTTCTATTGACAACTTAAGTTTGTCCATCCGTTTGAGGATGACAAGTAGTAGAAAACAACAATTTTGTGCCAAGTTTAGCCCATAAAGTCTTCCAATAGTAACTAAAGAATTTAACCTCGCGACCAGAAACAATAGTCCTAGATATGCCATGCAACCTTACGACTTCTCTAAAGAACAAATCTGCAATGTTTGAAGCATCATCGGTTTTATGACAAGCTATAAAATGTGCCATCTTAGCGAATCTATCCACAACAACAAAAATAGAATCCCTCCCCTTCTTTGTCTTAGGCGACCCCAAAATAAAGTCCATAGAAATGTCAATCCAAGTTCTTTTTAAGAATAGCACGCAAAAGTGTTCCCAAAGTTTTATTGACAACTTCAGTTTGTCCATCCGTTTTAGGATGACAAGTAGTAGAAAACAACAATTTTGTGCCAAGTTTAGCCCATAAAGTCTTCCAAAAGTAACTCAAGAATTTTACATCGCGACCAGAAACAACAGTCCTAGGCATGCCATGCAACCTAACGACTTCTCTAAAGAACAAATCCGCAATATTTGAAGCATCATCGGTTTTATGACAAGCTATAAAATGTGCCATCTTAGAGAATCTATCTACAACAAAAAAAATAGAATCCCTTCCCTTCTTAGTCCTAGTCGACCTCGAAATAAAATCCATAGAAATGTCAATCCAAGTTCTTTTTAAGAATAGCCCGCAAAAGTGTTCCCAAAGTTTTATTGACAACTTCAGTTGGTCCATCCGTTTGAGGATGACAAGTAGTAGAAAACAACAATTTTGTGCCAAGTTTAGCCCATAAAGTCTTCCAAAAGTAACTCAAGAATTTAATATCGCGATCAGAAACAATAGTCCTAGGCACGCCATGCAACCTAACGACTTCTCTAAAGAACATATCCGCAATGTTTGAAGCATCATCAGTTTTATGACAAACTATAAAATGTGCCATCTTAGAGAATCTATCCACAACAACAAAAATAAAATCCCTCCCCTTCTTAGTCCTAGGCAACCCTAAAATAAAGTCCATAGAAATGTCAATCCAAGTTCTTTTTAAGAATAGCACGCAAAAGTGTTCCCAAAGTTCTATTGACAACTTCAGTTTGTCCATCCGTTTGAGGATGACAAGTAGTAGAAAACAACAATTTTGTGCCAAGTTTAGCCCATAAAGTCTTCCAATAGTAACTAAAGAATTTAACATCGCGACCAGAAACAATAGTCCTAGGCATGCCATGCAACCTAACGACTTCTCTAAAGAACAAATCCGCAATGTTTGAAGCATCATCGTTTTATGACAAGCTATAAAATGTGCCATCTTAGAGAATCTATCCACAACAACAAAAATAGAATCCCTCCCCTTCTTTGTCTTAGGCGACCCCAAAATAAAGTCCATAGAAATGTCAATCCAAGTTCTTTTTAAGAATAGCACGCAAAAGTGTTCCCAAAGTTCTATTGACAACTTCAGTTTGCTCATCCGTTTGAGGATGACAAGTAGTAGAAAACAACAATTTTGTGCCAAGTTTAGCCCATAAAGTCTTCCAAAAGTAACTCAAGAATTTAACATCGCGACCAGAAACAATAGTCCTAGGCACTCCATGCAACCTAACGACTTCTTTAAAGAACAAATCCGCAATGTTTGAAGCATCATCGGTTTTATGACAAGCTATAAAATGTGCCATCTTAGAGAATCTATCCACAACAACAAAAATAGAATCCCTCCCCTTCTTAGTCCTAGGCAACCCCAAAATAAAGTCCATAGAAATGTCAATCCAAGTTCTTTTTAAAAATAGCACGAAAAAATGTTCCCAAAGTTCTATTGACAACTACAGTTTGTCCATCCGTTTGAGGATGACAAGTAGTAGAAAACAACAATTTTGTGCCAAGTTTAGCCCATAAAGTCTTCCAATAGTAACTAAAGAATTTAACATCGCGACCAGAAACAATAGTCCTAGGCATGCCATGCAACCTAACGACTTCTCTAAAGTACAAATCTGCAATGTTTGAAGCATCATCGGTTTTATGACAAGCTATAAAATGTGCCATCTTAGAGAATCTATCAACAACAACAAAAATAGAATCCCTCCCCTTCTTTGTCTTAGGCGACCCCAAAATAAAGTCCATAGAAATGTCAATCCAAGTTCTTTTTAAGAATAGCACACAAAGGTGTTCCCAAAGTTCTATTAACAACTTAAGTTTGTCCATCCGTTTGAGGATGACAAGTAGTAGAAAACAACAATTTTGTGCCAAGTTTAGCCCATAAAGTCTTCCAAAAGTAACTCAAGAATTTAACATCGCGACCAGAAACAATAGTAGTCCTAGGCACTCTATGCAACCTAACGACTTCTCTAAAGAACAAATCCGCAATGTTTGAAGCATCATCGGTTTTATGACAAGCTATAAAATGTGCTGTAACGTCTGAAAAACCAACATACGTAAACCTCATGTATGCAAAATTATTTTAATTGCTTAATTATTTTATTTAATTGCTTTTAAATGCTAGCATGATGTTTATTATATGATTAAATGTATAATTGCATGATTAAATGATTATATGACATGTTTCATGAAAATAAAGATTTTACCCGAGGGCATTTATGTTTCCGCACTAGTTTATTAGATTTATGATTTAAAGATTTATGTTCATGAGTTTAGTAGAGATATTTTTATGCTTTATTTATTATTATTGATCTTTTCCAATATCGATTTAGGAAGTTTTGATTAGGAGATGATTTAGGATTTTGTTTTATACACTTGAGATTTAAATGGTTAAATTATTATGATTCATGATTATGTTAAAATATTTTATTAAGTAATTTAGAATTTATGATTTAAGGTTATAAAAAAACAAAAAATCGAGGTCGTTTCAGTTGGTATCAGAGCCAGGTTTTCCCAAAAGGGTTGTGTACTTTCACTTCGAGAAGCTCAAGAAGTCACGCCTCAAATATGTGAGTTTTTACTGTTTTATATTTTATATGCTTAAAATTCTTTTAAATGTTTATATGATACATGTTATACATGTTAGTTGCATGTTGCATGAAGCAAAAAAAAAAATTTAAATGCATGTTGGTTACGTGGTTTGGACGACGTATACAGAGATGCCTCCTAGAAGGAATGTGCTTAGGACTGATGAGGGTAGACAGGAGGAGGATATCCCACAGCCTCCACCTGGTCAGGATGCTAGTGCCCGTGTACTAGCCGGTATGGCCCGTTTCTTTGAGCAACACGTAGGGAATGGAGCAATGGGTAGGCCAGAGCCAGTATATGAGCGTTTCAGGAGGATGCACCCCGATGAGTTCCATGGCACTACTGATCCATTTATGGCTGAGGGATGGATTAGATCATTAGAGGTAATATTTCGTTATATGGACATGGCGGACGCCGATCGCGTTCGATGTACTATCTACCTGTTGAAAGGCGACGCTTCGTTATGGTGGGAGGGAGCGGAGCGAGGAGTGAATATGGCGACTTTGACTTGGGAAGGATTCAAGAGAGTGTTCTATGACAAGTACTTCACCTCCGATGTTCGTTCTAGGCTTAAGAGAGAGTTTATGAGTCTCCGTCAGGGGGATTGGACTGTTGCCGAGTTTGTGCAGAAGTTTGATAGGGGATGTCACTTTATGCCCTTGATTGCCAATGATGCTGCTGAAAAATTACGACATTTTCTAGATGGTTTGAGGCCGACTATCCGACGCGATGTGATACTTGTCGATCCTGCTGATTATACTACCGCCGTTGCCAGGGCTCTTAGAGCCGAGCAGTCATTGAAGGATATCGATTGGGAGATGCAGCGAAAGAGGAACCGTGCTCAGCAAGCTAATCAGAGTAATAAGAAGCCTCATACGGGACCTTCTAAGCAACCAGAACCACCAAAACCACAAGGACAACCACCTAAAGGAAATGTTCGGAAAGGTGAGGAAAAACCACTTTGCAAGGAGTGCAATCGTCCACATTATGGAAAGTGCATGTGGGGCACCTTCAAGTGCTTCAAGTGCGGGGAGTTGGGACAAAAGGCTGCGGATTGCACCAAGCCTAGGCAACCCATGACCGGAAGAGTCTATGTGATGCAAGCTACAGAAGATGAGACAGAGCCGACACTACACTGATTTCGAGGTAACCTAGCTGTTTAACATTTTTCTATGCTCTTCTTGCATGAAATGTTAAATTGGGTGATGGGATTTGATTGGGATATTGAATAACTTAGAGGAAAATAGGATGCATGCGCTACTTGAGCTAGACTTAGGAGTCGACATTGAGAATTTTTGGGTTAGAAATGCAAATTTCAAGATTTTGAGGACCGAATCGACGAGTAAGATTCGAGTTAGAGGTTAAGTTTGAGATGGGTAACGGAATTTAAGCTTGCAATCATCAAGTCAAGGAAAATTTCGAGGACGAAATTCAATTTAAGGGGGGGAGAATTATAACGTCTGAAAAACCAACATACGTAAACCTCATGCATGCAAAATTATTTTAATTGCTTAATTATTTTATTTAATTGCTTTTAAATGCTAGCATGATGTTTATTATACGATTAAATGTATAATTGCATGATTAAATGATTATATGACATGTTTCATGAAAATAAAGATTTTACCCGAGAGCCTTTATGTTTCCGCACTAGTTTATTAGATTTATGATTTAAAGATTTATGTTCATGAGTTTAGTAGAGATATTTTTATGCTTTATTTATTATTAGTGATCTTTTCCAATATCGATTTAGGAAGTTTTGGTTAGGAGATGATTTAGGATTTTGTTTTATACACTTGAGATTTAAATGGTTAAATTATTATGATTCATGATTATGTTAAAATATTTTATTAAGTAATTTAGAATTTATGATTTAAGGTTATAAAAAAAAAAAAAAAATCGAGGTCGTTTCATGTGCCATCTTAGAGAATCTATCCACAACAATAAAAATAGAATCCCTCCCCTTCTTAGTCCTAGGCAACCCCAAAATAAAGTCCATAGAAATGTCAATCCAAGTTCTTTTTAAGAATAGCACGCAAAAGTGTTCCCAAAGTTTTATTGACAACTTCAGTTTGTCCATCCGTTTTAGGATGACAAGTAGTAGAAAACAACAATTTTGTGCCAAGTTTAGCCCATAAAGTCTTCCAAAAGTAACTCAAGAATTTTACATCGCGACCAGAAACAACAGTCCTAGGCATGCCATGCAACCTAACGACTTCTCTAAAGAACAAATCCGCAATATTTGAAGCATCATCGGTTTTATGACAAGCTATAAAATGTGCCATCTTAGAGAATCTATCTACAACAAAAAAAATAGAATCCCTTCCCTTCTTAGTCCTAGTCGACCTCGAAATAAAATCCATAGAAATGTCAATCCAAGTTCTTTTTAAGAATAGCCCGCAAAAGTGTTCCCAAAGTTTTATTGACAACTTCAGTTGGTCCATCCGTTTGAGGATGACAAGTAGTAGAAAACAACAATTTTGTGCCAAGTTTAGCCCATAAAGTCTTCCAAAAGTAACTCAAGAATTTAATATCGCGATCAGAAACAATAGTCCTAGGCACGCCATGCAACCTAACGACTTCTCTAAAGAACATATCCGCAATGTTTGAAGCATCATCAGTTTTATGACAAACTATAAAATGTGCCATCTTAGAGAATCTATCCACAACAACAAAAATAAAATCCCTCCCCTTCTTAGTCCTAGGCAACCCTAAAATAAAGTCCATAGAAATGTCAATCCAAGTTCTTTTTAAGAATAGCACGCAAAAGTGTTCCCAAAGTTCTATTGACAACTTCAGTTTGTCCATCCGTTTGAGGATGACAAGTAGTAGAAAACAACAATTTTGTGCCAAGTTTAGCCCATAAAGTCTTCCAATAGTAACTAAAGAATTTAACATCGCGACCAGAAACAATAGTCCTAGGCATGCCATGCAACCTAACGACTTCTCTAAAGAACAAATCCGCAATGTTTGAAGCATCATCGTTTTTATGACAAGCTATAAAATGTGCCATCTTAGAGAATCTATCCACAACAACAAAAATAGAATCCCTCCCCTTCTTTGTCTTAGGCGACCCCAAAATAAAGTCCATAGAAATGTCAATCCAAGTTCTTTTTAAGAATAGCACGCAAAAGTGTTCCCAAAGTTCTATTGACAACTTCAGTTTGCTATCCGTTTGAGGATGACAAGTAGTAGAAAACAACAATTTTGTGCCAAGTTTAGCCCATAAAGTCTTCCAAAAGTAACTCAAGAATTTAACATCGCGACCAGAAACAATAGTCCTAGGCACTCCATGCAACCTAACGACTTCTTTAAAGAACAAATCCGCAATGTTTGAAGCATCATCGGTTTTATGACAAGCTATAAAATGTGCCATCTTAGAGAATCTATCCACAACAACAAAAATAGAATCCCTCCCCTTCTTAGTCCTAGGCAACCCCAAAATAAAGTCCATAGAAATGTCAATCCAAGTTCTTTTTAAAAATAGCACGAAAAAATGTTCCCAAAGTTCTATTGACAACTACAGTTTGTCCATCCGTTTGAGGATGACAAGTAGTAGAAAACAACAATTTTGTGCCAAGTTTAGCCCATAAAGTCTTCCAATAGTAACTAAAGAATTTAACATCGCGACCAGAAACAATAGTCCTAGGCATGCCATGCAACCTAACGACTTCTCTAAAGTACAAATCTGCAATGTTTGAAGCATCATCGGTTTTATGACAAGCTATAAAATGTGCCATCTTAGAGAATCTATCAACAACAACAAAAATAGAATCCCTCCCCTTCTTTGTCTTAGGCGACCCCAAAATAAAGTCCATAGAAATGTCAATCCAAGTTCTTTTTAAGAATAGCACACAAAGGTGTTCCCAAAGTTCTATTAACAACTTAAGTTTGTCCATCCGTTTGAGGATGACAAGTAGTAGAAAACAACAATTTTGTGCCAAGTTTAGCCCATAAAGTCTTCCAAAAGTAACTCAAGAATTTAACATCGCGACCAGAAACAATAGTAGTCCTAGGCACTCTATGCAACCTAACGACTTCTCTAAAGAACAAATCCGCAATGTTTGAAGCATCATCGGTTTTATGACAAGCTATAAAATGTGCTGTAACGTCTGAAAAACCAACATACGTAAACCTCATGTATGCAAAATTATTTTAATTGCTTAATTATTTTATTTAATTGCTTTTAAATGCTAGCATGATGTTTATTATATGATTAAATGTATAATTGCATGATTAAATGATTATATGACATGTTTCATGAAAATAAAGATTTTACCCGAGGGCATTTATGTTTCCGCACTAGTTTATTAGATTTATGATTTAAAGATTTATGTTCATGAGTTTAGTAGAGATATTTTTATGCTTTATTTATTATTATTGATCTTTTCCAATATCGATTTAGGAAGTTTTGATTAGGAGATGATTTAGGATTTTGTTTTATACACTTGAGATTTAAATGGTTAAATTATTATGATTCATGATTATGTTAAAATATTTTATTAAGTAATTTAGAATTTATGATTTAAGGTTATAAAAAAACAAAAAATCGAGGTCGTTTCAGTTGGTATCAGAGCCAGGTTTTCCCAAAAGGGTTGTGTACTTTCACTTCGAGAAGCTCAAGAAGTCACGCCTCAAATATGTGAGTTTTTACTGTTTTATATTTTATATGCTTAAAATTCTTTTAAATGTTTATATGATACATGTTATACATGTTAGTTGCATGTTGCATGAAGCAAAAAAAAAAAATTTAAATGCATGTTGGTTACGTGGTTTGGACGACGTATACAGAGATGCCTCCTAGAAGGAATGTGCTTAGGACTGATGAGGGTAGACAGGAGGAGGATATCCCACAGCCTCCACCTGGTCAGGATGCTAGTGCCCGTGTACTAGCCGGTATGGCCCGTTTCTTTGAGCAACACGTAGGGAATGGAGCAATGGGTAGGCCAGAGCCAGTATATGAGCGTTTCAGGAGGATGCACCCCGATGAGTTCCATGGCACTACTGATCCATTTATGGCTGAGGGATGGATTAGATCATTAGAGGTAATATTTCGTTATATGGACATGGCGGACGCCGATCGCGTTCGATGTACTATCTACCTGTTGAAAGGCGACGCTTCGTTATGGTGGGAGGGAGCGGAGCGAGGAGTGAATATGGCGACTTTGACTTGGGAAGGATTCAAGAGAGTGTTCTATGACAAGTACTTCACCTCCGATGTTCGTTCTAGGCTTAAGAGAGAGTTTATGAGTCTCCGTCAGGGGGATTGGACTGTTGCCGAGTTTGTGCAGAAGTTTGATAGGGGATGTCACTTTATGCCCTTGATTGCCAATGATGCTGCTGAAAAATTACGACATTTTCTAGATGGTTTGAGGCCGACTATCCGACGCGATGTGATACTTGTCGATCCTGCTGATTATACTACCGCCGTTGCCAGGGCTCTTAGAGCCGAGCAGTCATTGAAGGATATCGATTGGGAGATGCAGCGAAAGAGGAACCGTGCTCAGCAAGCTAATCAGAGTAATAAGAAGCCTCATACGGGACCTTCTAAGCAACCAGAACCACCAAAACCACAAGGACAACCACCTAAAGGAAATGTTCGGAAAGGTGAGGAAAAACCACTTTGCAAGGAGTGCAATCGTCCACATTATGGAAAGTGCATGTGGGGCACCTTCAAGTGCTTCAAGTGCGGGGAGTTGGGACAAAAGGCTGCGGATTGCACCAAGCCTAGGCAACCCATGACCGGAAGAGTCTATGTGATGCAAGCTACAGAAGATGAGACAGAGCCGACACTACACTGATTTCGAGGTAACCTAGCTGTTTAACATTTTTCTATGCTCTTCTTGCATGAAATGTTAAATTGGGTGATGGGATTTGATTGGGATATTGAATAACTTAGAGGAAAATAGGATGCATGCGCTACTTGAGCTAGACTTAGGAGTCGACATTGAGAATTTTTGGGTTAGAAATGCAAATTTCAAGATTTTGAGGACCGAATCGACGAGTAAGATTCGAGTTAGAGGTTAAGTTTGAGATGGGTAACGGAATTTAAGCTTGCAATCATCAAGTCAAGGAAAATTTCGAGGACGAAATTCAATTTAAGGGGGGGAGAATTATAACGTCTGAAAAACCAACATACGTAAACCTCATGCATGCAAAATTATTTTAATTGCTTAATTATTTTATTTAATTGCTTTTAAATGCTAGCATGATGTTTATTATACGATTAAATGTATAATTGCATGATTAAATGATTATATGACATGTTTCATGAAAATAAAGATTTTACCCGAGAGCCTTTATGTTTCCGCACTAGTTTATTAGATTTATGATTTAAAGATTTATGTTCATGAGTTTAGTAGAGATATTTTTATGCTTTATTTATTATTAGTGATCTTTTCCAATATCGATTTAGGAAGTTTTGGTTAGGAGATGATTTAGGATTTTGTTTTATACACTTGAGATTTAAATGGTTAAATTATTATGATTCATGATTATGTTAAAATATTTTATTAAGTAATTTAGAATTTATGATTTAAGGTTATAAAAAAAAAAAAAAATCGAGGTCGTTTCATGTGCCATCTTAGAGAATCTATCCACAACAATAAAAATAGAATCCCTCCCCTTCTTAGTCCTAGGCAACCCCAAAATAAAGTCCATAGAAATGTCAATCCAAGTTCTTTTTAAGAATAGCACGCAAAAGTGTTCCCAAAGTTCTATTGACAACTTCAGTTTGTCCATCCGTTTGAGGATGACAAGTAGTAGAAAACAACAATTTTGTGCCAAGTTTAGCCCATAAAGTCTTCCAATAGTAACTAAAGAATTTAACATCGCGACCAGAAACAATAGTCCTAGGCATGCCATGCAACCTAACGACTTCTCTAAAGTACAAATCTGCAATGTTTGAAGCATCATCGTTTTATGACAAGCTATAAAATGTGCCATCTTAGAGAATCTATCCACAACAACAAAAATAGAATCCCTCCCCTTCTTTGTCTTAGGCGACCCCAAAATAAAGTCCATAGAAATGTCAATCCAAGTTCTTTTTAAGAATAGCACACAAAGGTGTTCCCAAAGTTCTATTGACAACTTAAGTTTGTCCATCCGTTTGAGGATGACAAGTAGTAGAAAACAACAATTTTGTGCCAAGTTTAGCCCATAAAGTCTTCCAAAAGTAACTCAAGAATTTAACATCGCGACCAGAAACAATAGTAGTCCTAGGCACTCCATGCAACCTAACGACTTCTCTAAAGAACAAATCCGCAATGTTTGAAGCATCATCGGTTTTATGACAAGCTATAAAATGTGCCATCTTAGAGAATCTATCCACAACAATAAAAATAGAATCCCTCCCCTTCTTAGTCCTAGGCAACCCCAAAATAAAGTCCATAGAAATGTCAATCCAAGTTCTTTTTAAGAATAGCACGCAAAAGTGTTCCCAAAGTTCTATTGACAACTTCAGTTTGTCCATCCGTTTGAGGATGACAAGTAGTAGAAAACAACAATTTTGTGCCAAGTTTAGCCCATAAAGTCTTCCAAAAGTAACTCAAGAATTAAACATCGCGACCAGAAACAACAGTCCTAGGCAAGCCATGCAACCTAACGACTTCTCTAAAGAACAAATCTGCAATGTTTGAAGCATCATCGGTTTTATGACAAGCTATAAAATGTGTCATCTTAGAGAATCTATCCACAACAACAAAAATAGAATCCCTCCCCTTCTTTGTCTTAGGCGACCCCAAAATAAAGTCCATAGAAATGTCAATCCAAGTTCTTTTTAAGAATAGCACGCAAAGGTGTTCCCAAAGTTCTATTGACAACTTCAGTTTGTCCATCCGTTTGAGGATGACAAGTAGTAGAAAACAACAATTTTGTGCCAAGTTTAGCCCATAAAGTCTTCCAATAGTAACTAAAGAATTTAACATCGCGACCAGAAACAATAGTCCTAGGCATGCCATGCAACCTAACGACTTCTCTAAAGAACAAATCCGCAATGTTTGAAGCATCATCGTTTTTATGACAAGCTATAAAATGTGCCATCTTAGAGAATCTATCCACAACAACAAAAATAGAATCCCTCCCCTTCTTTGTCTTAGGCGACCCCAAAATAAAGTCCATAGAAATGTCAATCCAAGTTCTTTTTAAGAATAGCACGCAAAAGTGTTCCCAAAGTTCTATTGACAACTTCAGTTTGTCCATCCGTTTGAGGATGACAAGTAGTAGAAAACAACAATTTTGTGCCAAGTTTAGCCCATAAAGTCTTCCAAAAGTAACTCAAGAATTTAACATCGCGACCAGAAACAATAGTCCTAGGCACGCCATGCAACCTAACGACTTCTTTAAAGAACAAATCCGCAATGTTTGAAGCATCATCGGTTTTATGACAAGCTATAAAATGTGCCATCTTAGAGAATCTATCCACAACAACAAAAATAGAATCCCTCCCCTTCTTAGTCCTAGGCAACCCCAAAATAAAGTCCATAGAAATGTCAATCCAAGTTCTTTTTAAGAATAGCACGAAAAAGTGTTCCCAAAGTTCTATTGACAACTTCAGTTTGTCCATCCGTTTGAGGATGACAAGTAGTAGAAAACAACAATTTTGTGCCAAGTTTAGCCCATAAAGTCTTCCAATAGTAACTAAAGAATTTAACATCGCGACCAGAAACAATAGTCCTAGGCATGCCATGCAACCTAACGACTTCTCTAAAGTACAAATCGGCAATGTTTGAAGCATCATCGGTTTTATGACAAGCTATAAAATGTGCCATCTTAGAGAATCTATCCACAACAACAAAAATAGAATCCCTCCCCTTCTTTGTCTTAGGCGACCCCAAAATAAAGTCCATAGAAATGTCAATCCAAGTTCTTTTTAAGAATAGCACACAAAGGTGTTCCCAAAGTTCTATTGACAACTTAAGTTTGTCCATCCGTTTGAGGATGACAAGTAGTAGAAAACAACAATTTTGTGCCAAGTTTAGCCCATAAAGTCTTCCAAAAGTAACTCAAGAATTTAACATCGCGACCAGAAACAATAGTCCTAGGCACTCCATGCAACCTAACGACTTCTCTAAAGAACAAATCCGCAATGTTTGAAGCATCATCGGTTTTATGACAAGCTATAAAATGTGCCATCTTAGAGAATCTATCCACAACAACAAAAATAGAATCCCTCCCCTTCTTAGTCCTAGGCAACCCCAAAATAAAGTCCATAGAAATGTCAATCCAAGTTCTTTTTAAGAATAGCACGCAAAAGTGTTCCCAAAGTTCTATTGACAACTTCAGTTTGTCCATCCGTTTGAGGATGACAAGTAGTAGAAAACAACAATTTTGTGCCAAGTTTAGCCCATAAAGTCTTCCAAAAGTAACTCAAGAATTTAACATCGCGACCAGAAACAATAGTCCTAGGCATGCCATGCAACCTAACGACTTCTCTAAAGAACAAATCTGCAATGTTTGAAGCATCATCGGTTTTATGACAAGCTATAAAATGTGTCCATCTTAGAGAATCTATCCACAACAACAAAAATAGAATCCCTCCCCTTCTTTGTCTTAGGCGACCCCAAAATAAAGTCCATAGAAATGTCAATCCAAGTTCTTTTTAAGAATAGCACGCAAAGGTGTTCCCAAAGTTCTATTGACAACTTCAGTTTGTCCATCCGTTTGAGGATGACAAGTAGTAGAAAACAACAATTTTGTGCCAAGTTTAGCCCATAAAGTCTTCCAATAGTAACTAAAGAATTTAACATCGCGACCAGAAACAATAGTCCTAGGCATGCCATGCAACCTAACGACTTCTCTAAAGAACAAATCTGCAATGTTTGAAGCATCATCGGTTTTATGACAAGCTATAAAATGTGCCATCTTAGAGAATCTATCCACAACAACAAAAATAGAATCCCTCCCCTTCTTTGTCTTAGGCGACCCCAAAATAAAGTCCATAGAAATGTCAATCCAAGTTCTTTTTAAGAATAGCACGCAAAGGTGTTCCCAAAGTTCTATTGACAACTTAAGTTTGTCCATCCGTTTGAGGATGACAAGTAGTAGAAAACAACAATTTTGTGCCAAGTTTAGCCCATAAAGTCTTCCAAAAGTAACTCAAGAATTTAACATCGCGACCAGAAACAATAGTCCTAGGCATGCCATGCAACCTAACGACTTCTCTAAAGAACAAATCCGCAATGTTTGAAGCATCATCGGTTTTATGACAAGCTATAAAATGTGCCATCTTAGAGAATCTATCCACAACAACAAAAATAGAATCCCTCCCCTTCTTAGTCTTAGGCGACCCCAAAATAAAGTCCATAGAAATGTCAATCCAAGTTCTTTTTAAGAATAGCACGCAAAAGTGTTCCCAAAGTTCTATTGACAACTTCAGTTTGTCCATCCGTTTGAGGATGACAAGTAGTAGAAAACAACAATTTTGTGCCAAGTTTAGCCCATAAAGTCTTCCAAAAGTAACTCAAGAATTTAACATCGCGACCAGAAACAATAGTCCTAGGCACTGCCATGCAACCTAACGACTTCTCTAAAGAACAAATCCGCAATGTTTGAAGCATCATCGGTTTTATGACAAGCTATAAAATGTGCCATCTTAGAGAATCTATCCACAACAACAAAAATAGAATCCCTCCCCTTCTTAGTCCTAGGCGACCCCAAAATAAAGTCCATAGAAATGTCAATCCAAGTTCTTTTTAAGAATAGCACGCAAAAGTGTTCCCAAAGTTCTATTGACAACTTCAGTTTGTCCATCCGTTTGAGGATGACAAGTAGTAGAAAACAACAATTTTGTGCCAAGTTTAGCCCATAAAGTCTTCCAATAGTAACTCAAGAATTTAACATCGCGACCAGAAACAATAGTCCTAGGCATGCCATGCAACCTAACGACTTCTCTAAAGAACAAATCCGCAATGTTTGAAGCATCATCGGTTTTATGACAAGCTATAAAATGTGCCATCTTAGAGAATCTATCCACAACAACAAAAATAGAATCCCTCCCCTTCTTTGTCTTAGGCGACCCCAAAATAAAGTCCATAGAAATGTCAATCCAAGTTCTTTTTAAGAATAGCACGCAAAGGTGTTCCCAAAGTTCTATTGACAACTTCAGTTTGTCCATCCGTTTGAGGATGACAAGTAGTAGAAAACAACAATTTTGTGCCAAGTTTAGCCCATAAAGTCTTCCAATAGTAACTAAAGAATTTAACATCGCGACCAGAAACAATAGTCCTAGGCATGCCATGCAACCTAACGACTTCTCTAAAGAACAAATCCGCAATGTTTGAAGCATCATCGTTTTTATGACAAGCTATAAAATGTGCCATCTTAGAGAATCTATCCACAACAACAAAAATAGAATCCCTCCCCTTCTTTGTCTTAGGCGACCCCAAAATAAAGTCCATAGAAATGTCAATCCAAGTTCTTTTTAAGAATAGCACGCAAAAGTGTTCCCAAAGTTCTATTGACAACTTCAGTTTGTCCATCCGTTTGAGGATGACAAGTAGTAGAAAACAACAATTTTGTGCCAAGTTTAGCCCATAAAGTCTTCCAAAAGTAACTCAAGAATTTAACATCGCGACCAGAAACAATAGTCCTAGGCACTCCATGCAACCTAACGACTTCTTTAAAGAACAAATCCGCAATGTTTGAAGCATCATCGGTTTTATGACAAGCTATAAAATGTGCCATCTTAGAGAATCTATCCACAACAACAAAAATAGAATCCCTCCCCTTCTTAGTCCTAGGCAACCCCAAAATAAAGTCCATAGAAATGTCAATCCAAGTTCTTTTTAAGAATAGCACGAAAAAGTGTTCCCAAAGTTCTATTGACAACTTCAGTTTGTCCATCCGTTTGAGGATGACAAGTAGTAGAAAACAACAATTTTGTGCCAAGTTTAGCCCATAAAGTCTTCCAATAGTAACTAAAGAATTTAACATCGCGACCAGAAACAATAGTCCTAGGCATGCCATGCAACCTAACGACTTCTCTAAAGTACAAATCTGCAATGTTTGAAGCATCATCGGTTTTATGACAAGCTATAAAATGTGCCATCTTAGAGAATCTATCCACAACAACAAAAATAGAATCCCTCCCCTTCTTTGTCTTAGGCGACCCCAAAATAAAGTCCATAGAAATGTCAATCCAAGTTCTTTTTAAGAATAGCACACAAAGGTGTTCCCAAAGTTCTATTGACAACTTAAGTTTGTCCATCCGTTTGAGGATGACAAGTAGTAGAAAACAACAATTTTGTGCCAAGTTTAGCCCATAAAGTCTTCCAAAAGTAACTCAAGAATTTAACATCGCGACCAGAAACAATAGTCCTAGGCACTCCATGCAACCTAACGACTTCTCTAAAGAACAAATCCGCAATGTTTGAAGCATCATCGGTTTTATGACAAGCTATAAAATGTGCCATCTTAGAGAATCTATCCACAACAACAAAAATAGAATCCCTCCCCTTCTTTGTCTTAGGCGACCCCAAAATAAAGTCATAGAAATGTCAATCCAAGTTCTTTTTAAAAATAGCA
>NW_027330628.1:0-100000 GCF_022965805.1 Primulina eburnea
CCATAAGACTAATCCTCTATTCACCATTCAATCAAGAATACTACCATTTAGTTTTGAATTCTCAGTCAATATCTTCTAAAATTCATAACAATTGTATAACCAACTTATTCTTAAATCTGTCTTCGATTATACATTATCTACGGTAGTATAAACACCATATCTGAATCATATTCAATTCTGACAATATCATAAATTCAAATCTTGTCTAAACGTAACAAAACTTACGTCCAGTTGTAGCCTGCGTTGATAGGAACACAGTACTGCAGTCGGATTTAAAATCAGACGAGCGGATTTTGCAGAAACCACAAATCTACGAATGAAAAGGCGTAAGGATTTCTTAGAGGAAATCCTCGGCTCTGGACAATAGCTTCTGAGGGAATTCAACGTTAATATATATCACTTCTTGCATGAAAAGCAAGTGGCTTATTCTTCATGCTGCACGTCGCTCGCTAGGGCAGTCAAAACTTACCGCTAGGGCGAGTAACTCTCGGCCCTCGCAATTCCAAGCAGCCTCGCTCGGGCGGTCAAAAACTTCCGCCCGGGCGAGTGATTCTCGGCCCTCTTCTCCTAGGCAGACTCGCTCGGGCGGTCAAAGACGTCCGCCCGGGCGAGTCACTGTCGCCCAAATTGTCTAATTTCATATACTTGCTCAAATCTTATCTCGAACTGGCCCGGATATAATTACATCAATTCATAATCAACAAATCATCTCAGATTACGTTAATTAAATTCTCGGGCATTACACAAGACTTTTGCGTCTGACTTTCCTCGTCTCCTTACATCTCCAACTTTTAGCCTAGGAATAGAATTTCATTCCTTTTATTTAGGCTCCCCCTCACCTTACATCTCCTTATTTTCTTTTCTCCCTTTTTGTTTTGTTTTTTTTTTTTTTTTGAATGCACAATTTTCACACATGTACTCCCTAGGCTAAGAATGATATCACTTTGGATTATAGCCGGTTGGGAGTTTGATCTTTTAATTAGTGCATTGGAGAGGAGGTACAAGTAAAGTTCAAGGCAAATCAACTTTTCTCAATCAAGGTCCCAACTAGCGACTTATTTTCACGGGTTTACATGCCAAATCAACTCATAAATGGTGCCTTTCAAGTTAGCCAAACAAAATTTTCAAATTTCACCATTATTCCTACAAAATCCTAGTCCCCACACATGTGTGCTCAAAAGGTTCAAATTTTGTACCGAAATTCATGCTTTAACAATCAAGAGTATCATTCACGACGTGACCCAATCAACACTTTTGTAAACTATCAATTCAAATCATCATTGGCTCATAAACGATGTCTTCTCACCATAAACGACACCCAACAAAAGAAACCAACATAAGCGACACCAAACAACAGAAATGCAACGAAACTAAACCACTTAACTAAACAATCAAAACAATAACCAATTGACTAAACAACCAAAACAATCTACCCACCCCCTCATACTAGAGTTGTGCCATGCCCTCATAGCACAAAACGAAACAAAGACTAAAAACATAAAAACGAATGAATGCAAATGCAATGACAAAACAAACAAAATAAAAATAAAAAGAAAGGGGAAACAGTGAACTCCCCTGATCAGAACTCCTCATCCTCGTCATGCTCAGGTGGTGGGACTCCCTCGTCAGCTGGTGGCGGCATAGGGTAATGGTACTGGAACTGGAAGGGTGGCGGGTATGCGGGTGGTGGTGGCAGGCCGGATGTGTCGTTGCCCAAATGCGTTGAGATCCCCTGTACCAAGTACTCGACGTTCTGAATATGAGCTTGATTGACGGCCTGATACTCAGTCTGGTAAGTGGCCCAAGCGCCCAATTCGTTGATGCGATCACGCATGGCACGGCGGCGTGGCTGCGGAGGAGGCAGTGCATGTCCTAAAGCCGGAGGTGGTTGAGCTGCGCCCCCATACTC
Organism: Primulina eburnea; assembly: GCF_022965805.1. Taxonomy (NCBI): domain Eukaryota; kingdom Viridiplantae; phylum Streptophyta; class Magnoliopsida; order Lamiales; family Gesneriaceae; genus Primulina; species Primulina eburnea. Next base: position 1,910 of record NW_027330628.1, read on the forward strand.
GAAAAATACATCCTCGGGCAGCTCTGCCTGCCTCTTCTCCCTCTTGGGTCGATAAAGAGCGTCATCAATAGCTCTCATCGGTGGTAGCCACTCATCATCATCGGCAAATATCACCCCCGCTCGGGCACATAACTCAGTCACGATCGTCGGAAAATAAAACGCCAAATTGCTGCTGTGTATGCACATGTTGAGCTGTCCAAAGATGAGTCTGCCCACATCAATCGCCATCCCAGTCTGGATGGCATACAGAACAACCGCCCGCTCACGCTGGACATCACTCGTATGCCCGACCGGCATCAATCTCTTTGATAGAAACGCATACCACATTGCCGCGTCCACTCTCAAAAACTTTTCAAGAAAAACCGTATACGTCCCCGGCTGTTTCCACGTGGTGCCCGGATAGCAGAGCGTGCGAATAATTAAATCATAGTCCGGGTTGAGCACCCACGCCTGAAACTCAGAGTCATCGACCGACGGTAAACCCAGCAAGTCATTGATAGTTCTCGAATCATACGGGACTAGACTGCCCCCGCACAGATGCCTTAGGCTCACTCCGCTCCGGAGCATTTGCATAGAATTCACGCACAACCGGAATCACCGCGGCATTCGGTTGTGCTAAGAAATTACTCCACCCTCGTCCCTCTACTAAGACTTCCGGAAAATCACTAATAACAGATGTAGTAAACCCTCGCTCAGGGATTGGTTTTCTATGTAGTTTAGCATGCTCAAACCGCTCCCGAGCTTTCTCATTAACAAAATTAGACGGAGTCGAACGAGAACTAGAGGCACCGTGAGTTACCTTAGACCGTTTAGGTGCCATGTCGAGATGGGAGTGCAAAGAGTTTGAAGTCGCCGGAAAATTTTCGAAGTTCGCCGGAGAAGCTCGCCGGAATCCTTGGAAGATGACCGGAGTAGAAGAAATTGTAGTGTAAACGCGTCTCGGTGGAGTGTAGCGTCCAAGATCAAGTCTTTTCCCTGAAAAGATCACAAAATAAGAAGAATTGAGCTTAAAAGAAGGAGGAGGCGCCGATAAATTTGAGAGAAAGGGGTAGGGTTCGAGTGGGGAAGAAAGAAAAGAGGCGCAGCTTTTTGTAAATATCGCGACTCGCTAGGGCGGTCAAAAGTTTCCGCCCTAGCGAGCGATTTTCGGTGACAGACTGTTTTAAAAAAAATATGAGGGCGCGCTGGGGCGGTCAAAAGTGACCGCCCTAGCGAGAAATGTTCGCCAGGAAAACTAATTTTGAAAAATTTCACTTGCTGGGGCGGTCAAAAGTGACCGCCCTAGCGAGACATGTTCGCCAGGAAAACTAATTTTGAAAAAATTCACTCGCTGGGGCGGTCAAAAGTGACCGCCCTAGCGAGACATGTTCGCCAGGAAAACTAATTTTGAAAAAATTTACTCGCTGGGGCGGTCAAAAGTGACCGCCCGAGCGAGACTTTTTCGGTGGCTATGTTTTTGAAAAAAAATGACGTCTCGCTGGGGCGGTCGGTTATGACCGCCCTAGCGAGATACTCTCGAAAAAGAAAATAAATAAATAAAGACGATGAATGCAATGCCATGCAACTACCTAAATGCAATGATACGAATGCTAAAAAAAAAAAAAATCTAATTAAAATCAAAATAAGGAGTAGAGGTAGTTCTCAATTTATAGTCTAGAGCTCGACTTTTCACCCATGTCCTCAACGACTGTCATAGAGCCGAGTGACTCCAATTTGTGGCTCAATTGTGCCACCAATATAGTGCTTTAATCTTTGGGCGTTCACAGTAAACGTCCCTTCCTTGCCATCATACAACACCACTGCACCTGATGGGAACACCTCGGCTATGATGGATGGTCCTGACCATCTGGACTTCAGCTTGCCCGGAAAAAGTCGTAAGCGAGAGTTGTATAACAACACCGCTTCACCCACTTTGAATTCTCTTCTTACAATGTGTTTATCATGGGCTCTTTTGGTGCGTTCCTTGTAAGATAGGGCAAGATCATAAGCTGTATCTCGGAACTCATCCAACTGACTCAACTGCAGCAATCGTTTCTCACCTGCAAGAGCAAAATCAAAGTTTAGTGCCTTGGTCGCCCAATATGCTCTATGCTCTAATTCTACGGGTAGATGACATGCTTTACCAAAAAGTAACCTATATGGTGTAGTGCCTATAGGTGTTTTGAACGCAGTACGATAAGCCCACAAAGCATCATCTAACCGAATGGACCAGTCCTTTCGATTCACATTAACCGTCTTTTCTAAAATCCTCTTAATCTCTCGATTGGACACTTCAACTTGTCCACTAGTTTGGGGATGGTATGGAGTGGAAACTTTGTGGGTGACACCATATTTGCCCAACAGTTTATCAAAAATTTTATTGCAAAAATGGGTGCCACCATCACTTATGATTGCACGCGGTGTACCAAATCGATTAAAAATGTGTTTCTTTAAAAATTTTAACACCACTTGTGCATCATTCGTGGCACAAGTCTCTGCCTCCACCCATTTCGACACATACTCCACTGCCACCAAAATAAATTTCTTTCCAAAAGAAGCAGGAAAAGGACCCATAAAATCAATCCCCCACACATCAAATATTTCACACTCAATAATATTATTCAAAGGCATCTCATGACGGTTGGAAATATTACCTGTGCGTTGGCATCTATCACAATTGAGAACATACAAACGAGCATCCTTAAAAAGATTTGGCCAATAGAAGCCATATTCAAGTACCTTAGATGCCGTCCGTATGGGTCCAAAGTGACCACCTACCTCACGGTCATGGCAGTGGTTCAGAATTTGACTGGTTTCCTCCTCCGCTACACATCTCCTTATCATGGCATCTGCACAGATTTTAAACAAAAACGGTTCCTCCCAAAAATAATATTTCACGTCAGAAAGGAATTTCTTTCTTTGGTGAAATGATAAATTTGGGGGGGGGGTGTGCCGGTGACAAGAAAATTGGCATACCAAGGGCACGCATTCACCTCAAACAATTGCTCATCAGGGAACCAGTCATCTATATCAGCATCAACGCCATTAATTCTAACATCCTCAAGCCTAGACAAATGATCAGCAACCACATTTTCTACACCCTTTTTATCTCGAATCTCGAGATCAAATTCTTGCAATAGTAAAATCCACCTAATTAACCTAGGTTTCGCATCTTTCTTAGCAAGCAAGTATTTTAGGGCAGAATGATCTGTATACACAATCACTTTAGACAGAACAAGATATGAATGAAATTTCTCGAAAGCAAATACTATAGCAAGTAATTCCTTTTCAGTAGTAGCGTAATTCAATTGAGCATCATTTAAAGTCTTACTTGCGTAGTAGATGGTATGAAATACCTTGTTCTTCCTTTGACCCAGCACCGCACCAACAGCTGTATCACTAGCATCGCACATCACCTCAAACGGTAGCTCCCAATCAGGGGCAGTCAGAACAGGTGCTGTCACCAAACTCTCCTTGAGTATCTCGAATGCCTGCAGACAAGTAGAATCAAAATTAAACTCAACATCTTTCATCAATAGAGAGGACAAGGGCTTAGCAATTTTAGAAAAATCTTTAATGAAACGCCTATAAAAACCAGCATGCCCCAAGAAACTGCGGACTCCCTTGATTGATGACGGAGGTGGTAGATTTTTTATTACTTCCACCTTGGCTTTGTCGACCTCCATTCCATTTTCTGACACCTTGTGCCCTAACACAATCCCCTCTTGCACCATGAAATGACACTTCTCCCAATTTAACACCAAATTGCTCTCTTCACATCTAATAAGCACCAAGTTCAAATTTTCTAGACATTCATTAAACGAAGAGCCAAAAATGGAGAAGTCATCCATAAAAACTTCAAGAAAATTCTCAATCATGTCATGAAAAATAGCGGTCATGCATCTTTGAAATGTAGCAGGTGCATTGCATAGACCAAAGGGCATACGTCTAAACGCAAAAGTACCATAAGGGCAAGTGAAAGTAGTTTTCTCTTGGTCCTCAGGTGCAATTGTGATTTGATTGTATCCCGAATATCCATCCAAAAAACAGTAAAATTCATGACCGGCTAATCGTTCAATCATTTGATCAATAAATGGCAGGGGGAAGTGATCTTTACGGGTTGCATCATTTAATTTCCTATAATCCATGCACACACGCCAACCCGTAACAGTTCTAGTGGGAATCAACTCATTTTTTTCATTGGTAATAACAGTAATCCCACCCTTTTTAGGCACACATTGCACAGGACTTACCCACGCACTATCAGAGATAGGATAGATAATACCTGCATCCAGAAGTTTGATCGTTTCAGCTTTTACGACCTCCTGCATCTTTGGATTGAGTCTCCTTTGAGGTTGTGCTAGAGGTGAGTATTTATCCTCCATCAGAATTTTGAGCATGCAGATCGAAGGACTTATCCCCTTGATGTCCACAACTTTCCAAGCGAATGCTCCTCTATGCTCCTTAAGGACTTCTAAGAGCTTACTCTCCATATCATCTGTCAAAGAAGAAGAAATAATAACAGGCAGTTTATTATTTACTCCTAGATATACGTACTTGAGATGTGGAGGTAGTGGTTTGAGCTCCAAAGTAGGTGGCTCCTCTAGGCTCGACTTTTGAGGCATTAAATCTTTTCTGTCTCCCAATTCCTCTAGTCGAAGCCTCACTTGCTTTCTCCAAGGTGGAATGGCATTCAAGTGAGCTACCATCTCCATCTTTTCCTCGTCTAACTCGTCCTCCTGGTTTTCCGTAGTAAGAGTGGCCTCCAATGGTTCTTGCAATCCATCCTGCACAAAATCACAAACGAGAGAATCTAAGACATCAACACGAAAACAACTATCATTGTGCATTGTGTGCTTGAGAGTATTAAAGACATCAAAAATAATTTCTTCTTCTCCAACTCTCAGTCTCAATTTTCCCTCGTCAACATCAATCAGTGCTTTCCCTGTAGCCAGAAATGGTCTCCCTAGGATTAAAGGCATCTCTAAATCTTCCTCCATGTCAAGTACTACAAAATCTGCAGGAAAAATAAACTTATCCACTTTCACCAAGACATCTTCGATAATCCCACGTGGATACTTGACAGATCTGTCAGCCAGCTGCAATGACATCCTAGTTGGCTTGGGTTCACCCAATCCCAGTCTCCTAAACACAGAATAGGGCATCAAATTAACACTCGCACCAAGATCACATAGAGCTTTATGAAAATTAATATCACCAATAATGCAAGGTATAGAGAAACTCCATGGATCTTTTTGCTTTGGAGGCATCTTGTTTTGAACTAAAGCGGAGCAATTTTCAGTCAAGTTCACAGTCATATGATCTTCTAGCTTCCGCTTATTCGCCAAGATATCTTTCAAGAATTTTGCATAACTTGGCATATTCAATAAGGCATCAGCAAAAGGAATGTTAATATGCAGTTTTTTGAATACCTCAAGAAATTTACCAAATTGTGCATCTAACTTAGCTTTCTTCATTGCTGCGGGGAAAGGTGGAGGGATAACAATTTTATTCGGTGCAGTAGGTGTAAATGTAGAGTTAGAAGACTTACCTCCTTGATGTTCCACCTCATCCTCACCATGCTTGGTCCTTTCCTCATTAGACTCGAGTGCTCTTCCACTACGCAATTCCACAGCTTTCACTTGCTCTCTCGGGTTAGTCTCCGTGTTGCTTGGCAAAGTTCCTTGCTCCCTATTAGCAATTAACTTAGCCAACTGCCCAATTTGATTCTCTAACCCCTTTATGGATGCATCCTGATTCTGAAATCTCGTCTCGGTTGCTGAAATATATTTAGTCATCATTTGCTCTAAATTTGACTTCTCCTCCCTAGGCGGTTCTGGCTTGAATCCTTGGTGCATCCCATGTGGTGGACCTCTTTGTTGGCGGTTTTGGTTGTTTTGACCTCCCCACGAAAAGTTTGGGTGATTCCTCCATCCCGGATTATAAGAGTTTGAATAAGGGTCATTTCTAGGACGGTTCTGGAATCCCACGTGTTTTGCTCCCTCAGGCACATAGAATGGATTGCCATCTTGGCAATCCTGCACGTCATGCTCACCTCCACACTTATCACAGAAAATCTCTTGCAGACGCATAGCCGATCCACTCGCACTCATCCCATCAATCTTTCTGTTCAAAGCCTCTAACTGTGCTGACACCGCAGACAAATCAGTAACTTGATTAACTCCAGCACCTTGTTTCTGCCTATCGGAATGAGGATGATAGCTACTAGCAGCCATCTCCTCCAATAATTCATATCCTTCCTCAGCCGTTTTTCTCAGCAAGTTACCACAGGCAGCAGCATCTATCATGGTACGGTTAGGAGTAAGCAGACCGTAGTAAAAAGTTTGAACAACTAACCCAAGAGGTAGCTCATGGTGTGGACATCTCCTCAATAAATCCTTGTATCGCTCCCACGCCTCGTAAAGTGACTCAAGCTCATATTGAGCAAAAGTAGTAATGTCGGCTCTCAGCTTCATAGTCTTCGACGGAGGAAAGTACTTGATCAGGAATGCCTTCGCCATATCCTCCCATGTAGTGATAGACCCTACAGGCAAACAGTTTAACCACGCCTTAGCTTTATCTCTTAGTGAAAATGGAAATAAACGCAAACGAACAGCATCATCAGACACAGCATTAAACTTAAAAGTATCGCAAATTTCAAGAAAATCAGCTATATGAGAATTAGGGTCGTCAAGTGCACTTCCCCCAAATTGAACAGTGTTTTGAATCATTTGAATGATAGCTGGCTTGATCTCAAACTGGTTAGCTCGGATGACTGGTCTCACGATGCTTGGACGTGCTCCATCAAGAGACGGTTGTGCATAATCCATCATCGGTATACGGCGTGGCATCTCAATCCGTCTCTCATTTTGGCGGTCCGCCTCCTGCTCTTGTTCGTGCCTATCCATTTGTTCCTTGAGTCTTTGCTGTTGTCTTCGGCGTCTAGCAGTGCGTTCGATCTCAGGGTCAAAAGGCTCAAGCTTAACTTCGAGTGATCTTCGCATGCACCACAAGAAAAATCTGCAACAGAATAGGAGTATCAACTAACAATAAAATAAATAATACTAAAGAATTTAAATGAAAAATAGAAAAATTGTGAATCAACAGTCCCCAGCAACGGCGCCAAAAACATGATCGAGCAAAACTTGCACAGTGAATAGTTCCAAAATTTGTTTTATAAATGAAAGCTCGATTTAAAATATCGCAAGTGCACGATAGTCAAGTTATAATAAACGTAAGTGAATACGAGTATCGATCCACAAGGACTGCGTTACACTATTCTTATTTTCACTTCAATTTCTTTAGCAACGATAGATTGAGTTGGTGATTAAACTAAAGTGAATTTAATAACTAAAATAATTAAAATGCAAGAACAAATAATCAAGAAATCAATGATTAAATTGGATGTAAATCAAATGAGAAGCGAATTTGTTGGGAATTATCAGTTCACCTACCGCTCGTGTTCAAATAATTATACTCGACTTTTACTCGTGCATTCGACGGAATTCCCTAGACTAATTAATATACTCTGTCGAGCTATATTAATACTAATCATAAACATGCAGTAATCAAGTATCCTCAATTATTTAACAGTTCACGATTGCATTACGTTCTATGGAATCCGCTAGCTTTCATCCGGGTGAATTATCACTATCGACACGTACCCAATTCCGTATATCTACTGAAATTGTAAATCCGTGGTCTATGCTATTCGATCCTATTGTCAATTATTCTATCGAAATCATTAACAACATGAAATAATCAAAGGAAGTTAGCTAGACTTCAATTGAAATGAGAAAGCACAAAAGCATAAACAAATCACTCATAAAAACGTCGATAAATAATGTTAAACAACGAGTACGGGGTAGGATCCCCTCAAATCCCAACAAATATAGAGTTTAGCCAACAAAATTCATAATAAAAATCAACAATCTATGCAAGAAATAAAAACTGAATAATTAAAATACTAAGGTTGACGATGGATGACGGCTGCGACGCTTGGAATTCTCGAGTTCTTCGAAAGTCTCTCTTGCTCCTAGCCTTCCTCCCAAGAAAAGTGAAGGAAAATATTAGAATAGTCTCCAAATCGGCGCCTCTCTCGTGTATTAGGTTATGGTCTAAGATAGAGTCCACAAAACTTGGAAACAAATCTTCCCGGATTGCGTCGCTCACTAGGGCGGTCAGGATTGTCCGCTGGGGCGAGTGATTCTCGAATTAAAATTCCTGGCCGTGTCTTTGGTCTTGCTGGTGACCGCCCTAGCGAGAGCTTCGCGCAAAATATTCTCGTTCACATCGATGGATTCGCTGGGGCGGTCATTTTTGACCGCCCTAGCGAAGGACTCGCGCAGAAACTCCTCGGCTGGGCCAATATGCTCGCTGGGGCGGTCACTTTTGACCGCCCTAGCGAGACCTCTTCGATGCTATGCAAATAAAATCCCACTTTTTGGTCCACTTCCTACAAAACCACCACAAAATACACGAGATCAGCCAAATGCTAAATAATGCTAAATGAATGCTAAATGAATGCTAAATTAAACTAAACAAACTAATATGATGCATGAATGCGACTCAAAACCAACACTAAAAACACGTAAAAACGAGTCCTATCACAACCCCAAAATTGTGGGGACCCGGGCTCTAACTCAATTCTTTTGGGATTTAATTGGATCTTTGTTCGAAAATGTGGGTCAAAATTTTGCTTTTAACATTAATTTAAATGTATAACTAAAGCATATCATGTCTTGATATTAAATAAACAACATAATATACATACATGTCTGTTTGGTAAAATCATACGCTAGTGTTCAAATCCCAACTACAACATAAGTAGTACAAGTCAAAAGGAAAACACTAGAAATCTGCAACGCCCATGATCTCCACGCTATCGTCAATCTCTCATCTAGCTCGAGACCCAGATCCTGCCCCACATGTTGCCATGCACACATACAGACACGACAACAGCCGGATAACTCCGGTGAGAAACATATCCCAGTATAAAACATGGATGCATGCAATGTCATAATCATGTACAAAAGCATAGAATATATCAAGTAACATGAATAAAATCTAAACATGCAGAAGAATACAAATCTGTATTCAACATTTAAATCTTGACTCGACTCATTTCTAATCTAGGGATCCCGGTGTGAATAAGAGGGTCTGTTACCTACCCAACCACTCGGGGCAACGGTACGTCTTATTCCTAGACTTCGGTCAACTCTGTATCGAGGGTCTACACATATAGCAAATCTGCTCCTATGCGTCGATACACCGAAACGTCTAGTTTTGGCAAGTCTGCCAATATCTCCTATGTAAGGCTCGAAGATTTAGTTATCATAATCAGATGGATACGTTGATAATTAAGATGATTGTAGATGTATTTCATTGGACTAGAAAAGAAAGGGAAATGTATAATAAAGATGTGAAAGATAGTCAAAAGAATAAGTAAGGCCGAAGCTATGGCGCATATGCGCGAAGGAATGCGTGCATATGCATGAGAATTCCAGTAGCATTGGCGCATACGCGCGGAAAGAGTGGCGCATATGCGCGACATGTACATCAGCCTTGGCGCATATGCGCGAGAGTAGTGGCGCATATGCGCGGAGCGTCCAGAACCATTGGCGCATATGCGCGAGTTTAGTGGCGCATATGCGCGAGTGCTAAATCTGCCGAGACAGTAGGTTCGGTGCATATGCGCGAGTAATGCCGCGCATATGCGTGAGACGTGTAGTCCAAATGGATTGCCATGTGTACGAAAACATGCAAGGTATATATACAAATTTGCCACGATTCCTTCTCATTTTCAGTAGCAAGAATCGAGAATTGCTGAGGAAGAAAGGCTTTCAAGTTTCCTTTCACTTGTAATTGTGATTTTAGAAGATTTACTCATCCAAATTCAAATCCGACTTCGGTTTTGAGCTTCTCTCTTCATTATCTACAAAGTGATGTAAGTTTTATTTGATTCCAGTAAGTTTCGAAATTCAGATGTTAAGGAAATGAGAGTATGCTAGTTATATTGTGTTCTTGACGTATTGAGCATGATATATTTGTAAACGGATCAAAGAAATGATATCATATGCATTTCCTATGAATTTCAGTATGATTTATGAATTGTTGGGATAGGATTTATTGTGTTTTGGATGGATATTGTATTGGGTTATGAATTAGAATGATTGAGGATGAGATAATGTTGATATCTGTTAAGATTTGGATTGACCGGTATCGAGAATTACGTCGTTATGCCGTCAAATTGTATCAAGATCACGTAGTGACTTGGTTATGTGTTGATTTAGATTAGAAATTGATAGAGTGCGTATTCACATTTCCATTTCAGATTCGTATTGGTGACCGTGACAGCGATTCTACGACGAAAGGTATAGTACATGTTTTGTTTGGGGAATCACGACTCAAATGAGATCACATTTGAGTTTCCCAACCAAAATCACATACTTGTTTTATTGTTCATACCTTGATATGATTATGATTGTTATAGATTTGTTTATAGAATTTGTATGCAGATCTTGCTATGCTTTGTTTACAGATTGTGTAGCATTGCATTATGCTTGTTTACAGATTTTGTATTCATGCATTAAGATAGGGCAGTCTGGAGATCAGGCAGACTACTAGATGTTCGGCGATATCTCAGCTTAGGGGAAGATCACCGCCCCTATTGTAGACGCGGATACAGATCAGGCCGAAGTCTAGGAATAAGACGTACAGCACCTCGATTGGTAGGGTAGGTGACAGCCAGTGACGTCTTATTCACAACGGGATCCCTAGAGTTCTAGTCGAGTCGAGTCTAGACATGATTAGATTCACATTGTATGATTTTATATGAATGACATTCATATCAGCATGTTTCATGTTTGATTGTTTATAAGCATGTTACATGTTTATACTGGGATTTGTTCTCACCGGTTTTCCGGCTGTTGTTATGTCTGTATGTGTGCATAACAACAGGTGGGGCAGGATCTGGGTCGAGACAGAGATGATCGTGATAGCGTGGTGATCTCGGGCGCAGCAGAGGACTAGTGGTTCTTTTGTTAGACTTGTACTACCGTTTGTTTATAGATGGTATTGAACACTAGTTGTAAGAACAAGACTTGTACTTCATGTTTATATTGTAAGTTAAACTAAGAATTATGTTTGTTTAGTTACATTTGATTTATTGTAAAAAGCAAAAATTTGACCCACGTTTTTAATAACAATCCATTTAATCCCAAGAAAAAGAATTAGAGCCCGGGTCCCCACAACAGGTGGTATCAGAGCCGAGAGTTCCTTTAGACTGAGATAGGATAGAATGAGCGGGGTAGATCGAGTCTTCTTCCTTGCTTGATGACGTGCTAGCATGATTATTGCTTTCCTATTACATGTTGTTTGTGTTTGATTTCTTTCAGCATGTGATAAACTGAATCAAAACTGATTCTAGATCAGAGGTAACTGACTAGAGGATGGCTGAGACAGTAGTATATCTTGTTTACTAATCCGTTGGTTCATTAGATATGCCTCCTAGAAGAGCAGCCGTACCTTTACGACCAGCAGCGCCAGAACAGGGGAGCACATCCGGAGATCCTATGGATGTTACAGCAACCCCTATGGAGACGTTGCTGAAGCGATTCCAATCCTTTCGACCTCCCACCTTAAAAGGTACCGAGAATGCCATCGAGTGCGAAAGTTGGCTTGAGGACATTGAAATGCTATTCGACTCTTTGGAGTACAGTGACGAGAAGAGAATAAAGCTAATTGGCCATCAATTGCAAGATATAGCCAAGACTTGGTGGTTGAACATTAGGAGAGCTTTAGAGCAGCGGGGTACCGAGATTACTTGGAAGGGATTCAAGACGGAGTTCTATTTAAGGTTCTTTCCCATCTCCTACCGTAAAGACAAAGGTGCTGAATTTGCCAATCTGAGGCAAGGGCAATTAAACATTGAGGAGTACGTTGCCAAATTTTCCTCTCTGCTTCGTTTTGCACCCCATGTTTCAGGAAATGATGAGGCCATGGCAGATCAGTTTATAAATGGCCTGAATCCAGATATCTTTACGTTGGTCAATACTTGGAGACCCGATAATTTCTCGGATGCATTGAATCGTGCCAAAGGAGCTGAAGCAGGATTGCTTAGGCAACGGAGTGCTCCGTATGTTGCACCGAGTCCGAGACCGCCACCACCTCCATCCCAAGTTCCTCCTCCTCGATTCGAAAGCGGTGGTAGTAGTAGTGGACGCAAAGAACAGCTGAAGGCGAAGGGGAAACAGTTTAAGCGACCTGGGAGTAGTTCGTCGAGCTCCAGCGGATCAAGACAGACTGGGTTTGATCAAAGTTCAAGGACTTCAGGTGTCTACTGTAATTCTTGTGGAGGTAGGCATGCGACTGAACAGTGCCAATGAGTTACAGGCCGATGCAACATTTGTAGGCAACCGGGGCATTTTGCCAAAGTCTGTCCCCAGAGGAGTGTACAGCAAGGCCAGAGTGGAAGAGCATCTGGTTCCGTACCTCAGTTTGAGCGGCAGGCATCATCAGTTCACTCTTTTCAGCCTCCACTAGTACAGACTCCACCCAGAGGCCGAGGTAGTCAGACGGTGACTCAACCCCCGAGGCAACAGGCTCAAGTGTTTGCATTGACAGAGGAGCAAGCACAAGATGCACCAGATGATGTTATAGCAGGTAACTGCTCTCTTTATGGTTATCCTGCTTATATCTTGATAGATACAGGTGCATCGCATACATTCATTTCAGAACGATTTGCATTATTGCATGCCTTGCCTGTTTAGTCTTTGTTAGAAGTTGTATCTATTAATTCTCCGTTGGGAAGTGGATTGATATCTGTAACTACGGTGAAACATTGCATTCTACAGTTTGAGGGGCATGAGATTGACCTAGATTGTATAGTATTGGGTCTAGCTGATTTTGATTGTATAGTCGGTATTGACATGCTAACAAAGTACAGAGCTACCGTGGATTGTTTCCACAAGATTGTCAGATTCAGACCCGAGATGACAGACGAGTGGAAATTCTACGGGAAGGGTTCCAGATCTCGGATTCCCTTGATTTCGGCTCTTACTATGAACAGATTGTTACAGAAAGGAGCGGATGGTTTCTTTATTTATGCTGTAGATATGCAGAAGTCGAGCCCGGCGTTGGCAGATATACCAGTAGTGCGGGAATTTGCTGATATTTTTCCAGATGAGATCCCAGGATTACCTCTGGTTCGTGAGGTAGACTTTAGTATTGATCTTACACCAGGTACCGTCCCTATTTCGAGAGCTCCGTATAGGATGGCACCCATCGAACTAAAAGAATTGAAAGCACAATTAGAAGATCTTCTGGCCAAGGGATATATCAGACCTAGTGTATCTCCTTGGGGCGCTCCGGTGCTGTTTGTGCGGAAGAAAGATGGTTCGATGCGTTTGTGTATTGATTACAGGCAACTGAACAAGGCAACGATCAAGAATAAATATCCTTTGCCTAGGATCGATGACCTATTTGATCAGTTGCAGGGATCCTCCGTGTATTCAAAGATTGATTTGCGTTCTGGATATCATCAGCTCCGAGTTCGAGATATAGACATACCGAAGACAGCATTTCGAACTAGGTATGGACATTACGAATTTATTGTCATGCCTTTCGGTTTAACAAATGCTCCTGCGGTATTTATGGGCTTGATGAACCAAGTATTTCAGAAATATTTGGATGAATTTGTCATTGTTTTCATTAATGACATTTTGGTGTATTCAAAGAACAGAAATGAGCATGCAGAGCATCTCAGAATTGTTTTGCAGACGTTGAGAAACGAGCGACTGTATGCTAAATTGTCAAAGTGTGAGTTTTGGTTGAATCGAGTTGTCTTCTTAGGGCATATCATTTCTGGAGATGGTATTTCTGTTGATCCGAGTAAAGTGGAAGCTGTGATCAATTGGCCAAGACCGACTTCGGTACCAGAAATACGCAGTTTCATGGGTCTTGCAGGATACTACCGAAGATTTATTCAAGATTTCTCCAGTATTGCAAAGCCAATAACTCAATTGACACAAAAGAATGCACCATTTGTTTGGTCAGAGGAGTGTGAGTCTAGCTTTGTTGAATTGAAGAAAAAGCTGACCAGTGCCCCAGTATTGACGATACCTTCAGGTACGGGTGATTTCGTTGTATATTGTGATGCCTCTCACAGAGGTTTGGGATGTGTTTAGATGCAGCGAGGTCATGTGGTCGCATACGCCTCGAGACAATTGAAGCCACATGAAGTTAGATACCCCATTCACGATCTGGAATTGGCGGCTATCGTATTTGCATTAAAGATTTGGCGTAATTATCTCTACGGCGAAAAATTTGAGATATTTTCCGATCACAAGAGCCTAAAGTACCTATTCTCTCAATCAGAACTGAACATGAGGCAGCGTAGATGGCTAGATCTTCTGAAAGACTTTGACTGTGAAATCAAATATTATCCAGGGAAGTCAAATGCAGCAGCAGATGCCTTGAGTCGTAAGGTATGTTCTTTGTCCTTATCGACGATAGGTGTTAACAAGTTAGTTGAAAATTGCTGTACATCTGGATTAGAATTTGATACAGATAGTAAGCCACTACGACTTTTTACGATCCAAGTTGAGCCCAATTTGATTATGATGATTAAGGAAGCACAAAGAACTGATCAGAATGTGCAGAAATCAATCCAAATGGTCAGATCAGGGCATATATCAGAATATCAGGTACGAGATCATGTGTTGTACGTAAATAACCGTCTAGTTGTGCCAGATGTTGCAGATTTGAGACAGCAGATTCTGACAGAGGCACATTGTAGTCGGTTCAGCATTCATCCGGGTGGCAGGAAGATGTACAACGACTTGAAGACACAGTTCTGGTGGAAACAAATGAAATCAGACATTGCCGAATTTGTGTCTAAATGTTTGAACTGCCAACAGGTCAAAGCTGAGAGGAAGAAGCCTGGTGGATTACTTCAAAGTTTAGCCATTCCAGAATGGAAATGGGATCACATTTCCATGGATTTTGTGAAGAAGTTACCACGATCATTCAGAGGCTGCGATGCGATTTGGGTTATTATTGACAGATTGACCAAATCTGCTTGTTTCATCCCATACAGAATGACGTATAGACAGGATCAGATGGCGGAGATTTATATTCGAGAGGTAGTCAGATTGCATGGAGTGCCGAAGTCTATCGTATCAGATCGTGATCCACGATTCACTTCACACTTCTGGCACAGTTTACAGCATGCCTTAGGTACGACATAACACCTGAGTACTGCTTACCATCCTCAGACAAACGGACAGTCAGAACGGACTATCCAGACATTAGAGGATATGTTGAGAGCCGTCGTGCTAGATTTTGGCATTGGTTGGCAAGATTCTCTACCTCTTTGCGAATTCTCTTACAATAATAGCTATCAGACGAGTATCGAGATGGCACCGTTTGAAGCTTTGTATGGCAAGAAGTGCAGATCTCCGCTATACTGGGATGACGTTTCAGAGGTACCCGAACTTGGGCCAGATATGATTCGTGACATGACAGAGAAGGTGAAACTCATTAAGAAGAGGATGAAGACAGCACAAGATCGACAAGCAAAGTATGCCAATATCAGACGTAGACCGTTAGTATTTGAGGCGGGAGATAGAGTATTCTTAAAGATTTCTCCATTCAGAGGCGTTGTTCGATTTGGCAAACGCGGGAAACTATTTCCTCGATACATTGGTCCTTACGAGATTCTTGAGAAGATTGGCGATCGAGCTTATCGACTTGCACTTCCTCCTTTTCTATCTGGGATACATGATGTCTTTCATGTATCGATGTTGCGTAAGTATATGCCAGATATTTCTCATGTCATTCAGCCTGACGAAGCTGAGCTTGATCAGACCTTGAGCTATGTGGAACAACCGATACAGATTCTTGATCGGAAAGAAAAGAAGCTCAAAACGAAGAATATTCCCCTAGTGAAAGTCCAATGGAGTCGTCACGGCGCTGAAGAAGCGACTTGGGAGACAGATGCCAACATGCGATAGAAATACCCCGAATTATTTTAATAATGTAAGTATTGATCTAACTTTGATATTATTACTTTTGATGCTTTCATTGATAGAATGATGTGCGATTTCGAGGGCGAAATCATTTCTTAGAGGGGGAGAAATGTAAGGCTCGAGGATTTAGTTATCATAATCAGATGGATTCGTTGATAATTAAGATGATTGTAGATGTATTTCATTGGACTAGAAAAGAAAGGGAAATGTATAATAAAGATGTGAAAGTTAGTCAAAAGAATAAGTAAGGCCGAAGCTATGGCGCATATGCGCGAAGGAATGCGTGCATATGCATGAGAATTCCAGTAGCATTGGCGCATACGCGCGGAAAGAGTGGCGCATATGCGCGACATGTACATCAGCCTTGGCGCATATGCGCGAGAGTAGTGGCGCATATGCGCGGAGCGTCCAGAACCATTGGCGCATATGCGCGAGTTTAGTGGCGCATATGCGCGAGTGCTAAATCTGCCGAGACAGTAGGTTCGGTGCATATGCGCGAGTAATGCCGCGCATATGCGTGAGACGTGTAGTCCAAATGGATTGCCATGTGTACGAAAACATGCAAGGTATATATACAAATTTGCCACGATTCCTTCTCATTTTCAGTAGCAAGAATCGAGAATTGCTGAGGAAGAAAGGCTTTCAAGTTTCCTTTCACTTGTAATTGTGATTTTAGAAGATTTACTCATCCAAATTCAAATCCGACTTCGGTTTTGAGCTTCTCTCTTCATTATCTACAAAGTGATGTAAGTTTTATTTGATTCCAGTAAGTTTCGAAATTCAGATGTTAAGGAAATGAGAGTATGCTAGTTATATTGTGTTCTTGACGTATTGAGCATGATATATTTGTAAACGGATCAAAGAAATGATATCATATGCATTTCCTATGAATTTCAGTATGATTTATGAATTGTTGGGATAGGATTTATTGTGTTTTGGATGGATATTGTATTGGGTTATGAATTAGAATGATTGAGGATGAGATAATGTTGATATCTGTTAAGATTTGGATTGACCGGTATCGAGAATTACGTCGTTATGCCGTCAAATTGTATCAAGATCACGTAGTGACTTGGTTATATGTTGATTTAGATTAGAAATTGAGAGAGTGCGTATTCACATTTCCATTTCAGATTCGTATTGGCGACCGTGACAGCGATTCTACGACGAAAGGTATAGTACATGTTTTGTTTGCGGAATCACGACTCAAATGAGATCACATTTGAGTTTCCCAACCAAAATCACATACTTGTTTTATTGTTCATACCTTGATATGATTATGATTGTTATAGATTTGTTTATAGAATTTGTATGCAGATCTTGCTATGCTTTGTTTACAGATCGTGTAGCATTGCATTATGCTTGTTTACAGATTTTGTATTCATGCATTAAGATAGGGCAGTCTGGAGATCAGGCAGACTACTAGATGTTCGGCGATATCTCAGCTTAGGAGAAGATCACCGCCCCTATTGTAGACGCGGATACAGATCAGGCCGAAGTCTAGGAATAAGACGTACAGCACCTCGATTGGTAGGGTAGGTGACAGCCAGTGACGTCTTATTCACAACGGGATCCCTAGAGTTCTAGTCGAGTCGAGTCTAGACATGATTAGATTCACATTGTATGATTTTATATGAATGACATTCATATCAGCATGTTTCATGTTTGATTGTTTATATGCATGTTACATGTTTATACTGGGATTTGTTCTCACCGGTTTTCCGGCTGTTGTTATGTCTGTATGTGTGCATAACAACAGGTGGGGCAGGATCTGGGTCGAGACAGAGATGATCGTGATAGCGTGGTGATCTCGGGCGCAGCAGAGGACTAGTGGTTCTTTTGTTAGACTTGTACTACCGTTTGTTTATAGATGATATTGAACACTAGTTGTAAGAACAAGACTTGTACTTCATGTTTATATTGTAAGTTAAACTAAGAATTATGTTTGTTTAGTTACATTTGATTTATTGTAAAAAGCAAAAATTTGACCCACGTTTTTAATAACAATCCATTTAATCCCAAGAAAAGAATTAGAGCCCGGGTCCCCACATCCTATCTCAGGACTCGAATCTAAATCAATAAACAAAACATTACATAATCAAATGTAATAACAATCTAGTATGTGATTTAGGGAAACTCGTATCAAATCTGAATCGAGTTGTGCAATCCCGTGACCACATGAATTATACCTTTCTTGTCGCACTGTCTGTCAAGATCTCGAATCAAATGTCAAACCTGTCACTTCAAATCTGAAATGGCAATGTGTAGACACACCATATCAATCTCTAACTCAAAGAAACATATATGCAAATCAATAATAAATCTCGGTACAAATCGACGGCATAACAGCGTAATTCTCGGTACCGGTCAACTCAAGAACATCGTACTCAATCACAATCAACTCATAATCTCATCAACACCTAAATACATAAGATGAAATCTGTACAATCTTAACATCATACATGCTGAAATTTCGAATAATAGCATACGGTGTCCGAAATTCGATCTGATAACGAATATACCAAGCTCAAGATATCAAGAACACATATTCTATCTCAAATCTGAATTTCTCCCAACATACACAATCTGAATTATGTTGAAATGTAACAAAACTTACTTCCTTGAATAGCAACTGATGAGAGGAGTTCAAAACCGAAGTCGGATCTAAAATCGGATGGCTAAATCTTGCAAAACTTCAATTCTAATATGAAGGAAACCTCTCATCTTCTTTGAAAATAGCTCTCGGTGCTTTCACTGAAATGGGGAAGAACTGAATCAGCACAAATCATATATATACCATGCCATGTGTCAGCTCAAGAGGAAAGGGTGGCATTTCTGCATGCAGCACCGCGGGTGCGGTGACTTAGGAGCGCGGGTGCGCTGTGCTTTCGGCAACATTTCATTTTCTGAATTCCGATGACCGCGGGTGCGGCTCTTGCATGACCGTGGGTGCGGTCTCAGCACCGCGGGTGCGGTCCTGTTAGCACCGCGGGTGCGGTGTTGCTTCGCACAAATTCACAAATTTTCTATCAATGCACCGCGGGTGCGGTCCTTCCTGTACCGCGGGTGCGGTGTGGCTTCGGCCCTGCTGCTCAAAATCTCATAATTCATGCATTCTTATCTATACAAATCTAACATCAATAATACTGGTAATTCTCGAGCCTTACATTTCTCCCCCTCTTAGACAGGAGTTCGTCCTCGAACTCATAAGCAAGTAATCATGCATGTATATACAAAATTGTAAAGTCAAAACTAACAAAATACTTACATCAACTGAATAGCTCGGGATGCCTCTGTCTCATCTCAGACTCTGTCTCCCAAGTTGCTTCCTCGATGCCATGACGACTCCTCTGAACCTTCATAAGCGGAATAGTCTTGGTTCTAAGTTGTTTCTCTTTCCGATCAAGAATCTGTATCGGTCTTTCAATATAGCTCAGAGTATGATCTAACTCGGTTTCGTCAGGCTGAATGACATGAGAACTGTCAGGCATATATCTACGCAGCATCGATACATGAAATACGTCATGTATACCGGACAGTGAAGGAGGAAGAGCAAGTTTGTAAGCTCGATCATCAATCTTCTCAAGGATCTCGTACGGACCGACGTATCTAGGAGACAACTTTCCTCGCTTGCCAAATCTGACAACGCCTCTGAAAGGTGAAATCTTCAGAAATACTCTGTCTCCCTGTTTGAATACTAACGGTCTGCGTCTGATATTGGCGTATTTCGCTTGTCTATCTTGTGCCGTCTTCATTCGTTTCTGAATTATCTTCACTTTTTCGGTCATCTCACGAATCATATCAGGCCCTAACTCTGGTACCTCAGAGATATCATCCCAGTACAACGGAGATCTGCACTTCTTTCCGTATAAAGCTTCGAAGGGTGCTATCTCTATGCTAGTCTGATAGCTGTTGTTGTATGAAAACTCACACAACGGCAATGAATCTTGCCAACTAGTACCAAAGTCTAGTACTACAGCTCTCAGCATGTCTTTTAAAGTCTGGATAGTCCGCTCTGACTGTCCGTCCGTCTGAGGATGATAAGCAGTGCTCAGGTGTAAAGTCGTACCCAAAGCCTGCTGTAAGCTGTGCCAAAAGTGAGAAGTAAATCGTGGATCACGATCTGATACGATCGACTTCGGCACACCGTGCAATCTGATGACCTCTCTGACATACAACTCTGCCATCTGATCGTGTCGATAGGTCATTCTGTACGGAATAAAGCACGCTGATTTGGTCAGTCTGTCTATCACAACCCAAATCGCGTCACAGCCCCGCGAAGATCGAGGTAACTTCGTCACGAAGTCCATGGAAATGTGGTACCATTTCCATTCAGGAACAGACAAACTCTGAAGTAAACCTCCGGGCTTCTTTCTTTCTACCTTCACCTGCTGGCAATTCAGGCATCTAGACACAAATTCTGCAATGTCTGTCTTCATCTGCTTCCACCAGAATTGTGTCTTCAAATCGTTATACATCTTCCTGCCACCAGGATGAATGCTGAACCGACTACAGTGTGCCTCCGACATGATCTGTCGTCTCAAATCTGAAATCTCTGGCACTACTAAGCGGTTAATCACATACAGAACAGAATCTCTAACCTGATACTCTGATATATGACCTGCTCTGACCATATCAATCGATCTCTGCACGCTCGGATCAGTTCTCTGTGCTTCTTTGATCCTCGAAATCAGATCTGGCTCAATCTGAATCGCAGCAAGTCGCAGCGGTCTACTCTCTGTATCAAATGTCAATCCAGACAAGCAACAATCTTCTACTAAATTTGATATAGCTACCGTCGACAAGGAAAGAGCACATACCTTTCGACTCAAGGCGTCTGCTGCTGCATTCAACTTTCCTAGATGGTACTTGATCTCGCAATCAAAATCTATCAGCAGATCAAGCCATCGTCGCTGCCTCATGTTCAACTCTGACTGAGAAAAGAGATACTTCAAGCTCTTATGATCGGAATAGATCTCAAATTTCTCGCCATACAGATAATGACGCCAGATCTTGAGTGCAAAAACAATCGCCGCCAATTCAAGATCATGAATCGGGTAACGAGTCTCGTGCGGCTTCAGCTGTCTAGAGGCGTATGCTATCACGTGCCCTCGCTGCATAAGAACACATCCTTGAAAGCGGACCGGTTACGGTGGCCGAAAAACGCAACGGAAGCAAAAATTCGAAATTTTGAGGCAAATATTTCGGCCACCATGTTTTTCTTGTGCAATATTTACAAAATCAAACCATACATAGGATGTTAGAAATATCATTACCTATCAACCTCTTGAGGTTGATGTATGGCACCAACTTTGTTGTAAACAACAAAGCTCTTCAAGGTTGAAGATCTACAAGCCTCCAACTCCCTTTCCTTCAAAATAAGGCCCACCACCAACTAGATAAATCCCCTCTTAATTTGCACTAGAAAATTAAGAGGATTTTTCAAAGAGAAGTGTGTGTGTTCTTAAACAAATCAAGAACACAAAATGGAGAGAAAAACTTGAGAGAAAAGTGAGAAGAGGTTTCGGCCATGAGCATGTGGAGGGGAGGGAAGAATGAGTTAATTCCCTTGCCTTGGTTGTGAGAAAAGCAAAAACAAAAGGTGCATGCCTTGCATTATTTTAATAAAAAGTAATCTCCAACCCTTCACCTCCCATGCATGCATATAATATAGTTTTTAATCAAATTAAAAACTTTGGACTAAATTTAATTATCTCAAACATATTTGAGACTAATTAAACATTACTTGAATTAACCAAGTCCCACTAGTTAAATAATTATTTTAATTGAGCTCTACAAGACTCAATATTATTTAATTAATTCAACACTTGAATTAATTTAATTATTTGGACTCTACTAGGTCCACTAGTGTCTAATTAATTCAACACTTGAATTAATTTAATTTAGTCCATAATAATGTTTATGAAAATCACAATTTTCAATTACATTATCCACTTGGCCAAATTTTAATTTAGGAACACTTCCATAAATCAAAATTTACATTTCTCTCATAGAAGTCATACTTCTATTTTTCTTTACACTTATAAACACATTTATAATCCGTTCAACACTTTGAACTATTTTCTCCTTTATAGAAGTCATACTTCTAATTTTACTTTACGCTTATAAACTCCTTTATAAGCCGTTCAACACATTGAACTATTTTACTTCTCATCGGGATTTACAAAGCTAGCACTTGTGTGGCCCTCAATGGTTCATTGATACAACTAGCCGTGGGTTCACATCTCCATGTGATTCGGACTAAACATGTCCTTATATGAGCATACCCCAATTGCTCCATTCTTACTTATCAACTCCTTGATAGTAAGAACGTCAGAACTCAAGTCTGATAGTACCCAACCAATCACGTTAAACGCCTAGCAGCATCGCTTACGTGATTCCCTAGGTATCACATGATAGTGCCTGCAAGAACCATTCAATTATGGTTAGCGTACAGTACGGTCCCTTCAACTCATATATCCCGATCGATTCGACAACCATTGGTTTATCGAGAGTTGTCAATGAATCGATACTATGTGTCATGTCGTAGTTGCATCAATGGTGTAATCTATGAAAACCCTTTCATAATTACAACCATACTCTGGCCAGAGATTTCAACCTACATACACATGATAACACATAGGATATCCATACCCGAAGGTAAGCGGTGAATCCCCGACTACAATGCATCGACTCCTATGTGTTTCGACAGAACACCCAACCTTGCCACCTGATGACCCCATGAGAGTCGGTAAACAAGTCAAAGTGTAATTCTAGCACATAGAGTCTCAATGTTGTCCCGGGTCATAAGGACTAATTCTGTACAACCATAAACCAGGACTTTTCCACTCGATAAGTGAGAACCACTTGGAAAGTCCTTTTATGGAGGGTTGTTCAGTGCACTCTACAAGGAGCACCTATCTGCATGTTCGGACATCACAATGTCCCCTACCAATGAAACATGGTACTCACATCGCAGATACTAGTCTCTAACTCGAGCGGCCTATATCCTTCTTAGTGGCGGCTGAATCGACTAGGAACCGTTTAGAATATACAGTATTACAAATATGAGTTTCATGATACTCATCATATGAGCATATCATATTCTTTCTACTATTTGTATATTCAAGGGATTTATCTATGCAACTAGCATGGGTATACAGATAAAGATTTGCCAAAATAATAATTTCAAATATTATTAAAATAAAGATTGCTTATACATAGAGTTTCATTGTGAACACTCGGCCAACACTTGGCTCGACGGGCACCTACTCTAACAATCCTAACCCTCTGTGAGATGCGTCACAGTATACAACGAACTCACCTGTACCTGCAGGAATTGTCAAGACAGGCGCACTAGTCAGCCTCTTCTTCAGCTCTACAAAACTGGCTTCACAATCTTCGGACCACACAAATGGCATATTCTTCTGTGTCAACTGAGTGATAGGCTTCGCTATACTGGAGAAATCTCGGATAAAACGTCGATAATACCCGGCTAGACCCATGAAACTGCGTATTTCAGGCACAGAAGTCGGTCTCGGCCAACTGATCACAGCCTCAACTTTACCCGGATCTACCGCAATACCCTCTCCAGATATAATATGCCCCAAGAAGACAACCTGTCGCAACCAGAATTCACACTTGGACAGTTTGGCATACAACTGCTCCTTTCTTAAAGTCTTCAATACGATCCTCAGATGATCTGCATGCTCAGTCAAACTCCTCGAATACACCAAAATATCATCAATGAAAACAATAACAAACTCATCTAAATAGCTCTGAAAAATACGGTTCATCAAACTCATGAAAACCGCTGGTGCATTCGTCAAACCGAAAGGCATAACAATAAACTCGTAATGCCCATACCTGGTTCGGAATGCAGTCTTCAGAATATCAACGTCTCTAACTCGGAGCTGATGATACCCTGATCTCAAATCAATCTTAGAGTATACCGAAGATCCCTGTAACTGATCAAACAGATCGTCGATGCGAGGCAAAGGATACTTGTTCTTCACTGTTGCCTTATTCAGCTGCCTATAATCAATACACAGTCGCATCGAACCATCTTTCTTTCTAACGAAAAGCACCGGAGCACCCCAAGGTGATACACTGGGTCTGATATATCCCTTGGACAGAAGATCCTCCAACTGTGCTTTCAACTCTTTCAGCTCTATCGGTGTCATCCTATATGGAGCTCTCGAGATAGGAACACTGCCTGGCACAAGATCAATGCTGAAATCAACCTCTCCAACTGGAGGCAACCCTGGAATTTCGTCAGGAAAAACATCTGCAAACTCGCAAACCACTGGCAAATCTGCCAATGCTGGGCTCGACTTCAGTAGATCTACTGAATATACGAGAAAGCCCTCTGCTCCTCTCTGAAGCAATCTACTCATAGTCAAAGCAGATAATAAGGGAATCCGAGATCTGGAACCCTTGCCGTAGAATTTCCACTCATCTGTCATGTCGGGTCTGAATCTGACAATCTTGTGGAAACAATCTACAGTGGCCCTGTACTTGGTCAACATGTCTATGCCAACTATACAGTCAAAATCAGCTAAACCAAGTACTACACAATCAAGATCAATCTCATGCCCCTCAAACTGAAGCATACAGTGTCTAACAGTAGTCACAGATATCAAACCACTTCCCAACAGAGAAGCTATAGACACTACCGTAGACATCGACTCAACAGGCAATGAATGTCTCAATGCAAAATGTTCAGATATAAATGTATGAGATGCACCTGTTTCTATCAACACATATGCAGGATAACCGCAAAGAAAACAGCTACCTGCAATGACGTCATCTGGCGCCTCCTGCGCCTGCTCCTCTGTCAGGGCAAAGACACGTGCCTGCTGTCGGGGAGGCTGACTCACAGTCTGACTACCTCCTGGTCTCTGCTGGGTCGGTGTAGAGGGTGTCTGAAAGGAGTGTACAAAAGATGCCTGTCTCTCCATCTGTGGCGCTGGTGCTGATGATCCGGTGCTCTGGAATCGTTGTGCACCTCTCTGGGGACAAACTCTAGCGAAGTGTCCCTGTTGCCTACAGATGTTGCAGCGTCCCATAACTCCTTGACACTGCTCCGTCGCATGTCGTCCTCCACACGAGCTACAGTATACGCCACTGTAATCTGACCCCTAACCTCTCTGTCGAGATCCACTCGAACTCGATGAACTACTTCCGGACTTCTTAAACTGTTTGCCCTTAGCCTTCAGAAATTCCTTCTTGCCACTACCACTAGCTCCACTGTCAAAACGAGGAGGAGGTGGTGGAAACTGTAAGGTCGTGGACTGTGGCGGTCTCTGCCCCTGAACACCGTAGGAAGCCCCTCGCTGCCTGATCAAGCCAGCCTCGGCTCCCTTCGCTCGGTTCAGTGCCTCTGAAAAAGTACTAGGCCGGCCCGTGTTCACCAGGGTAAAAACATCGGGATTCAATCCGTTGATGAACTGATCGGCCACTGCCTCGTCGTTCCCTGCCACATGAGGTGCAAATCGTAGCAATGCAGAAAATTTAGCCACATACTCCTCGATGTTCCACTGTCCCTGCCTCAGATTCGCAAATTTAGCTCCTTTATCTTTTCGGTAGGAGACGGGGAAGAAGCGCTGATAGAACTCATCCTTGAAGACTTTCCACGTAATGTCAATGCCTCGGTGCTCCAAGGCTCTCTTCGTACTCAACCACCAGCTCTTGGCAACCTCCTGCATCTGATGCCCTATCAGTTTCACACGTCGCTCATCAGTATATGCTAAAGACTCAAACAACATCTCGATATCATCAAGCCAGCTCTCGCA
The DNA here is from genome assembly GCF_022965805.1 of Primulina eburnea. Taxonomy (NCBI): domain Eukaryota; kingdom Viridiplantae; phylum Streptophyta; class Magnoliopsida; order Lamiales; family Gesneriaceae; genus Primulina; species Primulina eburnea. The sequence goes on from NW_027330628.1 coordinate 27,711, forward strand.
CTCTACTGCACTCTCTGTGCCCTTCAGGGTAGGCGGATGGAAAGACTGAAATCTCTTCAATAAGGTCTCCATCGGCGTAGCGGTGACATCCATTTGTGCACCTGATGTACTACCCTGCTCTGGCTGTGGTATACGTCTAGGCGGCATAGATCTGATTATCAAACTGATTAGTACACAATCAATATCATCTGTCTCAGCCCTCCTCTGATCATAGACTCTGATCGAGAATCGGTTCTGATTCAGGTTTGAAATGCTGTAAATCAATTCAGATAATACAACACAACATATAATAGGGAAAGCAATAATCATGCTAGCATCTCAAAAGCAAGTAAGATGACTCGATCTACCCCGCTCATTCTATTCTATCTCAGTCTACAGAACCTACTGCTCTGCTACCACCTGTTGTGGGGACTCGGGCTCTAACTCAATTCTTTTGGGATTTAATTGGATCTTTGTTCGAAAATGTGGGTCAAAATTTTGCTTTTAACATTAATTTAAATGTATAACTAAAGCATATCATGTCTTGATATTAAATAAACAACATAATATACATACATGTCTGTTTGGTAAAATCATACGCTAGTGTTCAAATCCCAACTACAACATAAGTAGTACAAGTCAAAAAGAAAACACTAGAAATCTGCAACGCCCGTGATCTCCACGCTATCGTCAATCTCTCATCTAGCTCGAGACCCAGATCCTGCCCCACCTGTTGCCATGCACACATACAGACACGACAACAGCCGGATAACTCCGGTGAGAAACATATCCCAGTATAAAACATGGATGCATGCAATGTCATAATCATGTACAAAAGCATAGAATATATCAAGTAACATGAATAAAATCTAAACATGTAGAAGAATACAAATCTTATTCAACATTTAAATCTTGACTCGACTCATTTCTAATCTAGGGATCTCGGTGTGAATAAGACGGTCTGTTACCTACCCAACCACTCGGGGCAACGGTACGTCTTATTCCTAGACTTCGGTCAACTCTGTATCGAGGGTCTACACATATAGCAAATCTGCTCCTATGCGTCGATACACCGAAACGTGCCAAGTCTGCCAATATCTCCTATCTCAGGACTCGAATCTAAATCAATAAACAAAACATTACATAATCAAATGTAATAACAATCTAGTATGTGATTTAGGGAAACTCGTATCAAATCTGAATCGAGTTGTGCAATCCCGTGACCACATGAATTATACCTTTCTTGTCGCACTGTCTGTCAAGATCTCGAATCAAATGTCAAACCTGTCACTTCAAATCTGAAATGGCAATGTGTAGACACACCATATCAATCTCTAACTCAAAGAAACATATATGCAAATCAATAATAAATCTCGGTGCAAATCGACGGCATAACAGCGTAATTCTCGGTACCGGTCAACTCAAGAACATCGTACTCAATCACAATCAACTCATAATCTCATCAACACCTCAATACATAAGCTGAAATCTGTATAATCTTAACATCATACATGCTGAAATTTCGAATAATAGCATACGGTGTCCGAAATTCGATCTGATAACGAATATACCAAGCTCAAGATATCAAGAACACATATTCTAACTCAAATCTGAATTTCTCCCAACATACACAATCTGAATTATGTTGAAATGTAACAAAACTTACATCCTTGAATAGCAACTGATGAGAGGAGTTCAAAACCAAAGTCGGATCTAAAATCGGATGGCTAAATCTTGCAAAACTTCAATTCTAATATGAAGGAAACCTCTCATCTTCTTTGAAAATAGCTCTCGGTGCTTTCACTGAAATGGAGAAGAACTGAATCAGCACAAATCATATATATACCATGCCATGTGTCAGCTCAAGAGGAAAGGGTGGCATTTCTACATGCAGCACCGCGGGTGCGGTGACTTAGGAGCGCGGGTGCGCTGTGCTTTCGGCAACATTTCATTTTCTGAATTCCGATGACCGCGGGTGCGGCTCTTGCATGACCGTGGGTGCGGTCTCAGCACCGCGGGTGCGGTCATGTTAGCACCGCGGGTGCGGTGTTGCTTCGCACAAATTCACAAATTTTCTATCAATGCACCTCGGGTGCGGTCCTTCCTGTACCGCGGGTGCGGTGTGGCTTCGGCCCTGCTGCTCAAAATCTCATAATTCATGCATTCTTATCTATACAAATCTAACATCAATAATACTGGTAATTCTCGAGCCTTACAAAAATAATGTCCATAGAAATGTAAATCAAAGTTCTTCTTAAAGTTCTATTGACAACTTCAGTTTGTCGATCTGTTTGAGGATGACAAGTAGTAGAAAACAACAATTTTGTGCCAAGTTTAGCCCATAAAGTCTTTCAAAAGTAATTCAAGAATTTAACATCGCGAACAGAAACAATAGTCCTAGGCATGCCATGCAACCTAGAGAATTCTCTAAAGAACAAATCCGCAATGTTTGAAGCATCATCGGTTTTATGACAAGCTATAAAATGTGCCATCTTAGAGAATCTATCCACAACAACAAAAATAGAATCTCTCCCCTTCTCTGTCCTAAGCAATCCCAAAATAAAATCCATAGAAACGTCAATCCAAGTTCTTTTTAAGAATAGCACGCAAAAGTGTTCCCAAAGTTCTATTGACGAGTTCAGTTTTTCCATCCATTTGAGGATGACAAGTAGTAGAAAACAATAATTTTGTGCCAAGTTTAGCCCATAAAGTATTCCAAAAGTAACTAAAGAATATAACATCGCGATCAGAAACAATAGTCATAGGCATGCTGTGACACCCCGATCCTCTTTTAAAATAAATACGCAGCGGAAATAAAATTTTCTCTTTAAAATATACGGAAGGAGTTTCAAAATACATTTCATCAAATATCTTTACAAAATAAATACATGATCATTTAAATGACATAACAAAAACAAAACATCATTCCTATGATCATGCCAAAATCATCCTTCCAACGGTGTATGCATATGACCCCCAATCCACAGTCAACGTCCCGGGGCACCACTCTGATCTGCATCACATGAAAATAACTGGAATGAGAATAAATCTCAGCAAGTGGAACTCTTATATAACAATGAACAATAACTCTGTAAAACATCTCTTTGAAATCATAAATACCATCAACTCTGAACTGTAAACTCTGAATATCAATAACATAGCAATAGCATATAAAATATGATGGTATTTCTCTTTTGCTCTGGGGATTGATATCAATAGTATCTCTGCTCTGGGGTGCTCGTATCCCAAATCGATATAAATACCAATAACTCTGAGGGATATAAGCCTATAGGCGATGATCATCTAATATTGCATGCAATCTCTGACTATGTATTTATCAATCCGAAAACATTTAAACTCTTCTCTGGTTTTAACAATCACTTTGAACTCTATATATCTCTTTGTATTCCCTTTAATCAATAATGAGACATACAATGCCTCCAATACATATAACAATACATACTATGGATCAAATGAAAGGGAATAACACAATAAACTCTTTGAAACACATACATATATAATCATGTGAGCAAAAGGAATGAATTTCCACTTACAAACCACAACAAACACCTCAACTTAGCTCTTGATCACCACCTACAACAAATAATCCACAAATAACACCAATATCAACTAAATATCCAAGTTTACAAGCTAAATAATCCATAAATCCACATAAACAACTAACCTAAATAACTCTTAATTTACAACCTTAACAGAATCGCACCAAAAGCTTACCCAAGCTTCCTAGCACCAAGGAGAACGTCGAACTCAAGTCAAAATTCCAAACGAACGCCTGAATCGAAGATAGGAAAGGAAAGAAATGACTGAAAACCCTTGAAATGGAGAGAAAAGTCGAGAATGGAGGAGAAAAGAAAGGGAAAGTATGGCCAACCACTCCAAAAAGTAGCTTAAAAACTCGCCCATACCTTCACCGCGGGTGCGCTCCTCTAAGCACCGCGGGTGCGCAATGGTTACGGCATACTCAAAAATTCTGGAACACGAACAGCGCGGGTGCGGCGACGCAAGCAGCGCGGGTGCAGTCTTTACCGCAGGGGCGGTCTCTACATCACCGCGGGTGCGGTGTGCTCACGGCATTCCAACTCCAAAACAGCACAGTACACCGCGGGGGCACTCCAGTTAAGAGCGCGGGTGCACTCAGGTCACGGCAAAGCACTATTCCCATGCAACTAGAATCGATCCGAAACTCTGAAACGAACAACCAACATAAACTAACACCTCAAGACAATAAAACTAACAATACTATAGCCCAAAAATACAACTCTGAACCTCTAATCAAATATCCCAAATAACAAACGAAACTTAAATCGTACCGTACACCGGGCTCGGCTATTACACATGCCATGCAACCTAACGACTTCTCTAAAGAACAAATCCGCAATGTTTGAAGCATCATCGATTTTATGACAAGCTATAAAATGTGTCATCTTAGAGAATCTATCCACAACAACAAAAATAGAGTCCCTCCCGTTCTTAGTCCTAGGCAACCCCAAAATAAAGTCCATAGAAATGTCAATCCAAGTTCTATTTAAGAATAACACGCAAAAGTGTTCCCAAAGTTCTATTGACAAGTTCAGTTTGTCCATCCGTTTGAGGATGACAATTAGTAGAAAACAACAATTTTGTGCCAAGTTTAGCCCATAAAGTCTTCCAAAAGTAACTCAAGAATTTAACATCGCAAACAGAAACAATAGTCCTAGGCATGCCATGCAACCTAACGACTTCTCTAAAGAACTAATCCGCAATGTTTGAAGCATCATCGGTTTTATGACAAGCTATAAAATGTGTCATCTTAGAGAATCTATCCACAACAACAAATATAGAATCCCTCCCCTTATTAGTCCTAGGCAACCCCAAAATAAAGTCCATAGAAATGTCAATCCAAGTTCTATTTAAGAATAGCATGCAAAAGTGTTCCCAAAGTTCTATTGACAACTTCAGTTTGTCCATCCGTTTGAGGATGACAAGTAGTAGAAAACAACAATTTTGTGCCAAGTTTAGCCCATAAAGTCTTCCAAAAGTAACTCAAGAATTTAACATCGCGACCAGAAACAATAGTCCTAGGCATGCCATGCAACCTAACGACTTCTCTAAAGAAAAAATCCGCAATGTTTGAAGCATCATCGGTTTTTGACAAGCTATAAAATGTGCCATCTTAGAGAATCTATCAACAACAACAAAAATATAATCCCCCCCCTTCTTAGTCCTAGGCAACCCCAAAATAATGTCCATAGAAATGTAAATCAAAGTTCTTCTTAAAGTTCTATTGACAACTTCAGTTTGTCCATCCGTTTGAGGATGACAAGTAGTAGAAAACAACGATTTTGTGCCAAGTTTAGCCCATAAAGTCTTTCAAAAGTAATTCAAGAATTTAACATCGCGAACAGAAACAATAGTCCTAGGCATGCCATGCAACCTAGAGACTTCTCTAAAGAACAAATCCGCAATGTTTGAAGCATCATCGGTTTTATGACAAGCTATAAAATGTGCCATCTTAGAGAATCTATCCACAACAACAAAAATAGAATCTCTTCCCTTCTCTGTCCTAGGCAATCCCAAAATAAAATCCATAGAAATGTCAATCCAAGTTCTTTTTAAGAATAGCACGCAAAAGTGTTCCCAAAGTTCTATTGACGACTTCAGTTTATCCATCCGTTTGAGGATGACAAGTAGTAGAAAACAACAATTTTGTGTCAAGTTTAGCCCATAAAGTCTTCCAAAAGTAACTCAAGAATATAAAATCGCGATCAGAAACAATAGTCATAGGCATGCCATGCAACCTAACGACTTCTCTAAAGAACAAATCCGCTATGTTTGAAGCATCATCGGTTTTATGAAAAGCTATAAAATGTGCCATCTTAGAGAATCTATCCGCAACAACAAAAATAGAATCCCTCCCCTTCTTAGTCCTTGGCAACCCCAAAATAAAGTCCATAGAAATGCCTACCCAAGTTCTTTTTAAGAATAGCACGCAAAAGTGTTCCCAAAGTTCTATTGACGACTTCAGTTTTTCCATCCGTTTGAGGATGACAAGTAGTAGAAAACAACAGTTTTGTGCCAAGTTTAGCCCATAAAGTATTCCAAAAGTAACTAAAGAATATAACATCACGACCAAAAACAATAGTCCTAGGCATGCCATGCAACCTAACGACTTCTTTAAAGAACATACCCGCAATGTTTGAAGCATCATCGGTTTTATGACAAGCTATAATATGTGCCATCTTAGAGAATCTATCCACAAAAACAGAAATAGAATCCCTCCCCTTCTTAGTCCTAGGCAACCCCAAAATAAATTCCATAGAAATGTCAATCCAAGTTCTATTTAAGAATAACACGCAAAAATGTTCCCAAAGTTCTATTGACAAGTTCAGTTTGTCCATTCGTTTGAGGATGACAATTAGAAGAAAACAACAATTTTGTGCCAAGTTTAGCCCATAAAGTCTTCCAAAAGTAACTCAAGAATTTAACATCGCAAATAGAAACAATAGTCCTAGGCATGCCATGCAACCTAACGACTTCTCTAAAGAACTAATCCGCAATGTTTGAAGCATCATCGGTTTTATGACAAGCTATAAAATGTGTCATCTTAGAAAATCTATCCACAACAACAAATATAGAATCCCTCCCCTTATTAGTCCTAGGCAACCCCAAAATAAAGTCCATAGAAATGTCAATCCAAGTCCTATTTAAGAATAGCACGCAAAAGTGTTCCCAAAGTTCTATCGACAACTTCAGTTTGTCCATCCGTTTGAGGATGACAAGTAGTAGAAAACAACAATTTTATGCCAAGTTTAGCCCATAAAGTCTTCCAAAAGTAACTCAAGAATTTAACATCGCGACCAGAAACAATAGTCCTAGGCATGCCATGCAACCAAACGACTTCCCTAAAGAAAAAATCCGCAATGTTTGAAGCATCATCGGTTTTTGACAAGCTATAAAATGTGCCATCTTAGAAAATCTATCAACAACAACAAAAATATAATCCCCCCCCTTCTTAGTCCTAGGCAACCCCAAAATAATGTCCATAGAAATGTAAATCAAAGTTCTTCTTAAAGTTCTATTGACAACTTCAGTTTGTCCATCCGTTTGAGGATGACAAGTAGTAGAAAACAACAATTTTGTGCCAAGTTTAGCCCATAAAGTCTTTCAAAAGTAATTCAAGAATTTAACATCGCGAACAGAAACAATAGTCCTAGGCATGCCATGCAATCTAGAGACTTCTCTAAAGAACAAATCCGCAATGTTTGAAGCATCATCGGTTTTATGACAAGCTATAAAATGTGCCATCTTAGAGAATCTATCCACAACAACAAAAATAGAATCTCTCCCCTTCTCTGTCCTAGGCAATCCCAAAATAAAATCCATAGAAATGTCAATCCAAGTTCTTTTTAAGAATAGCACGCAAAAGTGTTCCCAAAGTTCTATTGACGACTTCAGTTTGTCCATCCGTTTGAGGATGACAAGTAGTAGAAAACATTAATTTTGTGCCAAGTTTAGCCCATAAAATATTCCAAAAGTAACTAAAGAATATAACATCGCGATCAAAAACAATAGTCATAGGCATGCCATGCAACCTAACGACTTCTCTAAAGAACAAATCCGCAATGTTTGAAGCATCATCGGTTTTATGACAAGCTATAAAATGTGTCATCTTAGAGAATCTATCCACAACAACAAAAATAGAGTCCCTCCCCTTCTTATTCCTAGGCAACCCCAAAATAAAGTCCATAGAAATGTCAATCCAAGTTCTATTTAAGAATAACACGCAAAAGTGTTCCCAAAGTTCTATTGACAAGTTCAGTTTGTCCATCCGTTTGGGGATGACAATTAGTAGAAAACAACAATTTTGTGCCAAGTTTAGCCCGTAAAGTCTTCCAAAAGTAACTCAAGAATTTAACATCGCGACCAGAAACAATAGTCCTAGGCATGCCATGCAACCTAACGACTTCTCTAAAGAACAAATCCGCAATGTTTGAAGCATCATCGGTTTTATGACAAGCTATAAAATGTGCCATCTTAGAGAATCTATCCACAACAACAAAAATAGAGTCCCTCCCTTTCTTAGTCCTAGGCAACCCCAACATAAAGTCCATAGAAATGTCAATCCAAGTTCTTTTTAAGAATAGCACGCAAAAGTGTTCCCAAAGTTCTATTGACGACTTCAGTTTATCCATCCGTTTGAGGATGACAAGTAGTAGAAAACAACAATTTTGTGTCAAGTTTAGCCCATAAAGTCTTCCAAAAGTAACTCAAGAATATAAAATCGCGATCAGAAACAATAGTCATAGGCATGCCATGCAACCTAACGACTTCTCTAAAGAACAAATCCGCTATGTTTGAAGCATCATCGGTTTTATGAAAAGCTATAAAATGTGCCATCTTAAAGAATCTATCCACAACAACAAAAATAGAATCCCTCTCCTTCTTAGTCCTTGGCAACCCCAAAATAAAGTCCATAGAAATGCCTACCCAAGTTCTTTTTAAGAATAGCACGCAAAAGTGTTCCCAAAGTTCTATTGACGACTTCAGTTTGTCCATCCGTTTGAGGATGACAAGTAGTAGAAAACAACAGTTATGTGCCAAGTTTAGCCCATAAAGTATTCCAAAAGTAACTAAAGAATATAACATCACGACAAAAAACAATAGTCCTAGGCATGCCATGCAACCTAACGACTTCTCTAAAGAACATACCCGCAATGTTTGAAGCATCATCGGTTTTATGACAAGCTATAAAATGTGTCATCTTAGAGAATCTATCAACAACAACCAAAATAGAATCACTCCCCTTCTTAGTCCTCAGCAACCCCAAAATAAAGTCCATTAAAATGTCAATCCAAGTTCTTTTTAAGAATAGCACGCAAAAGTGTTCCCAAAGTTCTATTGAAAACTTCAGTTTGTCCATCCGTTGAGGATGACAAGTAGTAGAAAACAACAATTTTGTGCCAAGTTTAGCCCATAAAGTCTTTCAAAAGTAATTCAAGAATTTAACATCGCGAACAGAAACAATAGTCCTAGGCATGCCATGCAATCTAGAGACTTCTCTAAAGAACAAATCCGCAATGTTTGAAGCATCATCGGTTTTATGACAAGCTATAAAATGTGCCATCTTAGAGAATCTATCCACAACAACAAAAATAGAATCTCTCCCCTTCTCTGTCCTAGGCAATCCCAAAATAAAATCCATAGAAATGTCAATCCAAGTTCTTTTTAAGAATAGCACGCAAAAGTGTTCCCAAAGTTCTATTGACGACTTCAGTTTGTCCATCCGTTTGAGGATGACAAGTAGTAGAAAACATTAATTTTGTGCCAAGTTTAGCCCATAAAGTATTCCAAAAGTAACTAAAGAATATAACATCGCGATCAAAAACAATAGTCATAGGCATGCCATGCAACCTAACGACTTCTCTAAAGAACAAATCCGCAATGTTTGAAGCATCATCGGTTTTATGACAAGCTATAAAATGTGTCATCTTAGAGAATCTATCCACAACAACAAAAATAGAGTCCCTCCCCTTCTTATTCCTAGGCAACCCCAAAATAAAGTCCATAGAAATGTCAATCCAAGTTCTATTTAAGAATAACACGCAAAAGTGTTCCCAAAGTTCTATTGACAAGTTCAGTTTGTCCATCCGTTTGGGGATGACAATTAGTAGAAAACAACAATTTTGTGCCAAGTTTAGCCCGTAAAGTCTTCCAAAAGTAACTCAAGAATTTAACATCGCGACCAGAAACAATAGTCCTAGGCATGCCATGCAACCTAACGACTTCTCTAAAGAACAAATCCGCAATGTTTGAAGCATCATCGGTTTTATGACAAGCTATAAAATGTGCCATCTTAGAGAATCTATCCACAACAACAAAAATAGAGTCCCTCCCTTTCTTAGTCCTAGGCAACCCCAACATAAAGTCCATAGAAATGTCAATCCAAGTTCTTTTTAAGAATAGCACGCAAAAGTGTTCCCAAAGTTCTATTGACGACTTCAGTTTATCCATCCGTTTGAGGATGACAAGTAGTAGAAAACAACAATTTTGTGTCAAGTTTAGCCCATAAAGTCTTCCAAAAGTAACTCAAGAATATAAAATCGCGATCAGAAACAATAGTCATAGGCATGCCATGCAACCTAACGACTTCTCTAAAGAACAAATCCGCTATGTTTGAAGCATCATCGGTTTTATGAAAAGCTATAAAATGTGCCATCTTAGAGAATCTATCCACAACAACAAAAATAGAATCCCTCTCCTTCTTAGTCCTTGGCAACCCCAAAATAAAGTCCATAGAAATGCCTACCCAAGTTCTTTTTAAGAATAGCACGCAAAAGTGTTCCCAAAGTTCTATTGACGACTTTAGTTTGTCCATCCGTTTGAGGATGACAAGTAGTAGAAAACAACAGTTATGTGCCAAGTTTAGCCCATAAAGTATTCCAAAAGTAACTAAAGAATATAACATCACGACAAAAAACAATAGTCCTAGGCATGCCATGCAACCTAACGACTTCTCTAAAGAACATACCCGCAATGTTTGAAGCATCATCGGTTTTATGACAAGCTATAATATGTGCCATCTTAGAGAATCTATCCACAAAAACAGAAATAGAATCCCTCCCCTTCTTAGTCCTAGCAACCCCAAAATAAATTCCATAGAAATGTCAATCCAAGTTCTATTTAAGAATAAAACGCAAAAGTGTTCCCAAAGTTCTATTGACAAGTTCAGTTTGTCCATCCGTTTGAGGATGACTATTAGTAGAAAACAACAATTTTGTGCCAAGTTTAGCCCATAAAGTCTTCCAAAAGTAACTCAAGAATTTAACATCGCAAACAGAAACAATAGTCCTAGGCATGCCATGCAACCTAACGACTTCTCTAAAGAACTAATCCGCAATGTTTGAAGCATCATCGGTTTTATGACAAGCTATAAAATGTGTCATCTTAGAGAATCTATCCACAACAACAAAAATAGAATCCTTCCCTTTCTTAGTCCTAGGCAACCCCAAAATAAAGTCCATAGAAATGTCAATCCAAGTTCTATTTAAGAATAGCACGCAAAAGTGTTCCCAAAGTTCTATTGACTACTTCAGTTTGTCCATCCGTTTGAGGATGACAAGTAATTGAAAACAACAGTTTTGTGCCAAGTTTAGCCCATAAAGTATTCCAAAAGTAACTAAAGAATATAACATCACGACCAAAAACAATAGTCCTAGGCATGCCATGCAACCTAACGACTTCTCTAAATAACAAACCCGCAATGTTTGAAGCATCATCGGTTTTATGACAAGCTATAATATGTGCCATCTTAGAGAATCTGTCCACAACAACAAAAATAGAATCCCTCCCCTTCTTAGTCCTAGGCAACCCCAAAATAAATTCCATAGAAATGTCAATCCAAGTTCTATTTATGAATAGCACGCAAAAGTGTTCCCAAAGTTCTATTGACAACTTCAGTTTGTCCATCCGTTTGAGGATGACAAGTAGTAGAAAACAACAATTTTGTGCCAAGTTTAGCCCATAAAGTCTTTCAAAAGTAATTCAAGAATTTAACATCGCGACCAGAAACAATAGTCCATGCCATGCTACCTAGCGACTTCTCTAAAGAACAAATCCGCAATGTTTGAAGCATCATAGGTTTTATGACAAGCTATAAAATGTGCCATCTTAGAGAATCTATCCACAACAACAAAAATAGAATCTCTCCTATTCTTAGTCATAGGCAACCCCAAAATAAAGTCCATAGAAATGTCAATCCAAGTTCTTTTTAAGAATAGCACGCAAAAGTGTTCCCAAAGTTCTATTGACGACTTCAGTTTTTCCATCCGTTTGAGGATGACAAGTAGTAGAAAACAACAATTTTGTGCCAAGTTTAGCCCATAAAGTATTCCAAAAGTAACTAAAGAATATAACATCGCGATCAGAAACAATAGTGATAGGCATGCCATGCAACCTAACGACTTCTCTAAAGAACAAATCCGCAATGTTTGAAGCATCATCGGTTTTATGACAAGCTATAAAATGTGCCATCTTAGAGAATCTATCCACAACAACATAAATAAAATCCCTCCCCTTCTTAGTACTAGGCAACCCCAAAATAATGTCCATAGAAATGTCAATCCAAGTTCTTTTTAAGAATAGCACGCAAAAGTGTTCCCAAAGTTCTATTAACGACTTCAGTTTGTCCTTCCGTTTGAGGATGACAAGTAGTAGAAAACAACAATTTTGTGCCAAGTTTAGCCCATAAAGTCTTCCAAAAGTAACTCAAGAATTTAACATCGCGACCAGGAACAATAGTCCTAGGCATGCCATGCAACCTAACGACTTCTCTAAAGAACAAATCCGCAATGTTTGAAGCATCATCGGTTTTATGACAAGCTATAAAATGTGTCATCTTAGAGAATCTATCCACAACAACAAAAATAGAATCCTTCCCTTTCTTAGTCCTAGGCAACCCCAAAATAAAGTCCATAGAAATGTCAATCCAAGTTCTATTTAAGAATAGCACGCAAAAGTGTTCCCAAAGTTCTATTGACTACTTCAGTTTGTCCAACCGTTTGAGGATGACAAGTAATTGAAAACAACAGTTTTGTGCCAAGTTTAGCCCATAAAGTATTCCAAAAGTAACTAAAGAATATAACATCACGACCAAAAACAATAGTCCTAGGCATGCCATGCAACCTAACGACTTCTCTAAAGAACAAACCCGCAATGTTTGAAGCATCATCGGTTTTATGACAAGCTATAATATGTGCCATCTTAAAGAATCTGTCCACAACAACAAAAATAGAATCCCTCCCCTTCTTAGTCCTAGGCAACCCCAAAATAAATTCCATAGAAATGTCAATCCAAGTTCTATTTAAGAATAGCACGCAAAAGTGTTCCCAAAGTTCTATTGACAAGTTCAGTTTGTCCTTCCGATTGAGGATGACAAGTAGTTGAAAACAACAGTTTTGTGCCAAGTTTAGCCCATAAAGTCTTCCAAAAGTAACCAAAGAATATAACATCACGACCAAAAACAATAGTCCTAGGCATGCCATGCAACCTAACAACTTCTCTAAAGAACAAATCCGCAATGTTTGAAGCATCATCGGTTTTATGACAAGCTATAAAATGTGCCATCTTAGAGAATCTATCCACAACAACAAAAATAGAGTCCCTCCACTTCTTAGTCCTAGGCAACCCCAAAATAAAGTCCATAGAAATGTCAATCCAAGTTCTATTTAAGAATAGTACGCAAAAGTGTTCCCAAAGTTCTATTGACAACTTCAGTTTGTCCATCCGTTTGAGGATGACAAGTAGTAGAAAACAACAATTTTGTGCCAAGTTTAGCCCATAAAGTCTTCCAAAAGTAACTCAAGAATTTAACATCGCGACCAGAAACAATAGTCCTAGGCATGCCATGCAACCTAACGACTTCTCTAAAGAAAAATCCGCAATGTTTGAAGCATCATCGGTTTTTGACAAGCTATAAAATGTGCCATCTTAGAGAATCTATCAACAACAACAAAAATATAATCCCCCCCCCCTTCTTAGTCCTAGGCAACCCCAAAATAATGTCCATAGAAATGTAAATCAAAGTTCTTCTTAAAGTTCTATTGACAACTTCAGTTTGTCCATCCGTTTGAGGATGACAAGTAGTAGAAAACAACAATTTTGTGCTAAGTTTAGCCCATAAAGTCTTTCAAAAGTAATTCAATAATTTAACATCGCGAACAGAAACAATAGTCCTAGGCATGCCATGCAACCTAGAGACTTCTCTAAAGAACAAATCCGCCATGTTTGAAGCATCATCGGTTTTATGACAAGCTATAAAATGTGTCATCTTAGAGAATCTATCCACAACAACAAAAATAGAATCTCTCCCCTTCTCTGTCCTAGGCAATCCCAAAATAAAATCCATAGAAATGTCAATCCAAGTTCTTCTTAAGAATAGCACACAAAAGTGTTCCCAAATTTCTATTGACAACTTCAGTTTGTCCATCCGTTTGGGGATGACAAGTAGTAGAAAACAACAATTTTGTGCCAAGTTTCGCCCATAAAGTATTCCAAAAGTAACTAAAGAATATAACATCGCGACCAGAAACAATAGTCCTAGGCATGCCATGCAACCTAACGAATTCTCTAAAGAACAAATCCGCAATGTTTGAAGCATCATCGGTTTTATGACAAGCTATAAAATGTGCCATCTTAGAGAATCTATCCACAACAACAAAAATAGAGTCCCTCCCCTTCTTAGTCCTAGGCAACCCCAAAATAAAGTCCATAGAAATGTCAATCCAAGTTCTATTTAAGAATAACACGCAAATGTGTTCCCAAAGTTCTATTGACAAGTTCAGTTTGTCCATCCGTTTGGGGATGACAATTAGTAGAAAACAACAATTTTGTGCCAAGTTTAGCCCATAAAGTCTTCCAAAAGTAACTCAAGAATATAACATTGCGATCAGAAACAATAGTCATAGGCATGCCATGCAACCTAACGACTTCTGTAAAGAACAAATCCGCAATGTTTGAAGCATCATCGGTTTTATGAAAAGCTATAAAATGTGCCATCTTAGAGAATCTATCCACAAAAACAAAAATAGAATCCCTCCCCTTCTTAGTCCTAGGCAACCACAAAATAAAGTCCATAGAAATGTAAATCCAAGTTCTTTTTAAGAATAGAACGCAAAAGTGTTCCCAAAGTTCTATTGACGACTTCAGTTTGTCCATCCGTTTGAGGATGACAAGTAGTAGAAAACAACAATTTTGTGCCAAGTTTAGCCCATAAAGTCTTCCAAAAGTAACTCAAGAATATAACATTGCGATCAGAAACAATAGTCATAGGCATGCCATGCAAGCTAACGACTTCTCTAAAGAACAAATCCGCAATGTTTGAAACATCATCGGTTTTATGAAAAGCTATAAAATGTGCCATCTTAGAGAATCTATCCACAAAAACAAAAATAGAATCCCTCCCCTTCTTAGTCCTAGGCAACCCCAAAATAAAGTCCTTAGAAATGTCTATCCAAGTTCTTTTTAAGAATAGCACGGAAAAGGGTTCCCAAAATTCTAATGACGACTTCAGTTTGTCCATCCGTTTGAGGATGACAAGTAGTAGAAAACAACAATTTTGTGCCAAATTTAGCCCGTAAAGTCTTCCAAAAGTAACTCAAGAATATAACATCGCGATCAGAAACAATAGTCATAGGCATGCCATGCAACCTAACGACTTCTCTAAAGAACAAATCCGCAATGTTTGAAGCATCATCGGTTTTATGAAAAGCTATAAAATGTGCCATCTTAGAGAATCTATCCACAACAACAAAAATAGAATCTCTCCCCTTCTCTGTCCTAGGCAATCCCAAAATAAAATCCATAGAAATGTCAATCCAAGTTCTTCTTAAGAATAGCACGCAAAAGTGTTCCCAAATTTCTATTGACAACTTCAGTTTGTCCATCCGTTTGAGGATGAAAAGTAGTAGAAAACAACAATTTTACGCCAGGTTTAGCCCATAAAGTATTCCAAAAGTAACTAAAGAATATAACATCGCGACCAGAAACAATAGTCCTAGGCTTGCCATGCAACCTAACGACTTCTCTAATGAACAAATCCGCAATGTTTGAAGCATCATCGGTTTTATGACTAGCTATAAAATGTGCCATCTTAGAGAATCTATCCACAACAACAAAAATAGAGTCCCTCCCTTCTTAGTCCTAGGAAACCCCAAAATAAAGTCCATAGAAATGTCAATCCAAGTTCTATTTAAGAATAACACGCAAAAGTGTTCCCAAAGTTCTATTGACAAGTTCAGTTTGTCCATCCATTTGGGGATGAAAATTAGTAGAAAACAACAATTTTGTGCCAAGTTTAGCCCATAAAGTCTTCCAAAAGTAACTCAAGAATATAACATTTCGATCAGAAACAATAGTCATAGGCATGCCATGTAACCTAACGACTTCTCTAAAGAACAAATCCGCAATGTTTGAAGCATCATCGATTTATGAAAAGCTATAAAATGTGCCATCTTAGAGAATCTATCCACAAAAACAAAAATAGATTCCCTCCCCTTCTTAGTCCTAGGCAACCACAAAATAAAGTCCATAGAAATGTCAATCCAAGTTCTTTTTAAGAATAGCACGCAAAAGTGTTCACAAAGTTCTATTGACGACTTCAGTTTGTCCATCCGTTTGAGGATGACAAGTAGTAGATAACAACAATTTTGTGCCAAGTTTAGCCCATAAAGTCTTCCAAAAGTAACTCAAGAATATAACATTGTGATCAGAAAAAATAGTCATAGGCATGCCATGCAACCTAACGACTTCTCTAAAGAACAAATCCGCAATGTTTGAAGCATCATCGGTTTTATGACTAGCTATAAAATGTGCCATCTTAGAGAATCTATCCACAACAACAAAAATAGAGTCCCTCCCTTCTTAGTCCTAGGAAACCCCAAAATAAAGTCCATAGAAATGTCAATCCAAGTTCTATTTAAGAATAACACGCAAAAGTTTTCCCAAAGTTCTATTGACAAGTTCAGTTTGTCCATCCATTTGGGGATGAAAATTAGTAGAAAACAACAATTTTGTGCCAAGTTTAGCCCATAAAGTCTTCCAAAAGTAACTCAAGAATATAACATTTCGATCAGAAACAATAGTCATAGGCATGCCATGTAACCTAACGACTTCTCTAAAGAACAAATCCGCAATGTTTGAAGCATCATCGATTTATGAAAAGCTATAAAATGTGCCATCTTAGAGAATCTATCCACAAAAACAAAAATAGATTCCCTCCCCTTCTTAGTCCTAGGCAACCACAAAATAAAGTCCATAGAAATGTCAATCCAAGTTCTTTTTAAGAATAGCACGCAAAAGTGTTCACAAAGTTCTATTGACGACTTCAGTTTGTCCATCCGTTTGAGGATGACAAGTAGTAGATAACAACAATTTTGTGCCAAGTTTAGCCCATAAAGTCTTCCAAAAGTAACTCAAGAATATAACATTGTGATCAGAAAAAATAGTCATAGGCATGCCATGCAACCTAACGACTTCTCTAAAGAACAAATCCGCAATGTTTGAAGCATCATCGGTTTTATGAAAAGCTATAAAATATGCCATCTTAGAGAATCTATCCACAAAAACAAAAATAGAATCCCTCCAATTCTTAGTCCTAGGCAACCCCAAAATAAAGTCCATAGAAATGTCTATCCATGTTCTTTTTAAGAATAGCACGCAAAAGGGTTCCCAAAGTTCTATTGACGACTTCAGTTTGTCCATCCGTTTGAGGATGACAAGTAGTAGAAAACAACAATTTTGTGCCAAATTTAGCCCGTAAAGTCTTCCAAAAGGAACTCAAGAATATAACATCGCGATCAGAAACAATAGTCATAGGCATGCCATGCAACCTAACGACTACTCTAAAGAACAAATCCGCAATGTTTGAAGCATCATCGGTTTTATGAAAGGCTATAAAATGTGCCATCTTAGAGAATCTATCCACAACAACAAAAATAGAATCCCTCCCCTTCTTAGTCCTAGGCAACCCCAAAATAAAGTCCATAGAAATGTAAATCCAAGTTCTTCTTAAGAATAGCACGCAAAAGTGTTCCCAAATTTCTATTGACAACTTCAGTTTGTCCATCCGTTTGAGGATGACAAGTAGTAGAAAACAACATTTTTGTGCCAAGTTTAGCCCATACAGTATTCCAAAAGTAACTAAAGAATATAACATCGCGACCAGAAACAATAGTCCAAGGCATGCCATGCAACCTAACGACTTCTCTAAAGAACAAATCCGCAATGTTTGAAGCATCATCGGTTTTATGACAAGCGATAAAATGTGCCATCTTAGAGAATCTATCCACAACAACAAAAATAGAGTCCCTCCCCTTCTTAGTCCTAGGCAACCCCAAAATAAAGTCTATAGAAATGTCAATCCAAGTTCTATTTAAGAATAACACACAAAAGTGTTCCCAAAGTTCTATTGACAAGTTCAGTTTGTCCATCCGTTTGGGGATAACAATTAGTAGAAAACAACAATTTTGTGCCAGGTTTAGCCCATAAAGTTTTCCAAAAGTAACTCAAGAATTTAACATCGCGACCAGAAACAATAGTCCTAGGCATGCCATGCAACCTAACGACTTCTCTAAAGAACTAATCCGCAATGTTTCAAGCATCATCGGTTTTATGACAAGCTATAAAATGTGTCATCTTAGAGAATCAATCCACAACAACAAATATAGAATCCCTCCCCTTATAAGTCCTAGGCAACCCCAAAATAAAGTCCATAGAAATGTCAATCCAAGTTCTATTTAAGAATAGCACGCAAAAGTGTTCCCAAAGTTCTATTGACAACTTCAGTTTGTCCATCCGTTTGAGGATGACAAGTAGTAGAAAACAACAATTTTGTGCCAAGTTTAGCCCATAAAGTCTTCCAAAAGTAACTCAAGAATTTAACATCGCAAACAGAAACAATAGTCCTAGGCATGCCATGCAACCTAACGACTTCTCTAAAGAACTAATCCGCAATGTTTCAAGCATCATCGGTTTTATGACAAGCTATAAAATGTGTCATCTTAGAGAATCTATCCACAACAACAAATATAGAATCGCTCCCCTTATTAGTCCTAGGCAACCCCAAAATAAAGTCCATAGAAATGTCAATCCAAGTTCTATTTAAGAATAGCACGCAAAAGTGTTCCCAAAGTCCTATTGACAACTTCAGTTTGTCCATCCGTTTGAGGATGACAAGTAGTAGAAAACAACAATTTTGTGCCAAGTTTAGCCCATAAAGTCTTCCAAAAGTAACTCAAGAATTTAACATCGCGACCAGAAACAATAGTCCTAGGCATGCCATGCAACCTAACGACTTCTCTAAACAAAAAATCCGCAATGTTTGAAGCATCATCGGTTTTTGACAAGCTATAAAATGTGCCATCTTAGAGAATCTATCAACAACAACAAAAATATAATCCCCCCCCCTTCTTAGTCCTAGGCAACCCCAAAATAATGTCCATAGAAATGTAAATCAAAGTTCTTCTTAAAATTCTATTGACAACTTCAGTTTGTCCATCCGTTTGAGGATGACAAGTAGTAGAAAACAACAATTTTGTGCCAAGTTTAGCCCATAAAGTCTTTCAAAAGTAATTCAAGAATTTAACATCGCGAACAGAAACAATAGTCCTAGGCATGCCATGCAACCTAGAGACTTCTCTAAAGAACAAATCCACAATGTTTGAAGCATCATCGGTTTTATGACAAGCTATAAAATGTGCCATCTTAGAGAATCTATCCACAACAACAAAAATAGAATCTCTCCCCTTCTCTGTCCTAGGCAATCCCAAAATAAAATCCATAGAAATGTCAATCCAAGTTCTTTTTAAGAATAGCACGCAAAAGTGTTCCCAAAGTTCTATTGACGACTTCAGTTTGTCCATCCGTTTGAGGATGACAAGTAGTAGAAAACAATAATTTTGTGCCAAGTTTAGCCCATAAAGTATTCCAAAAGTAACTAAAGAATTTAACATCGCAAACAGAAACAATAGTCCTAGGCATGCCATGCAACCTAACGACTTCTCTAAAGAACTAATCCGCAATGTTTCAAGCATCATCGGTTTTATGACAAGCTATAAAATGTGTCATCTTAGAGAATCTATCTACAACAACAAAAATAGAATCCCTCCCCTTCTTAGTCCGAGGCAACCCCAAAATAAAGTCCATAGAAATGTCAATCAAAGTTCTTTTTAAGAATATCACGCAAAAGTGTTCCCAAAGTTCTATTGACAACTTCAGTTTGTCCATACGTTTGAGGATGACAAGTAGTAGAAAACAACAATTTTGTGCCAAGTTTAGCCCATAAAGTCTTCCAAAAGTAACTCTAGAATTTAATATCGCGACCAGAAACAATAGTCTTAGGCATGCCATGCAACCTAACGACTTCTCTAAAGAAAAAATCCGCAATGTTTGAAGCATCATCGGTTTTTGACAAGCTATAAAATGTGCCATCTTAGAGAATCTATCAACAACAACAAAAATATAATCCCCGCCCTTCTTAGTCCTAGGCAACCCCAAAATAATGTCCATAGAAATGTAAATCAAAGTTCTTCTTAAAGTTCTATTGACAACTTCAGTTTGTCCATCCGTTTGAGGATGACAAGTAGTAGAAAACAACAATTTTGTGCCAAGTTTAGCCCATAAAGTCTTCCAAAAGTAACTCAAGAATTTAACATCGCGAACAGAAACAATAGTCCTAGGCATGCCATGCAACCTAGAGACTTCTCTAAAGAACAAATCCGCAATGTTTGAAGCATCATCGGTTTTATGACAAGCTATAAAATGTGCCATGTTAGAGAATCTATCCACAACAACAAAAATAGAATCTCTCCCCTTCTCTGTCCTAGGAAATCCCAAAATAAAATTCATAGAAATGTCAATCCAAGTTGTTTTTAAGAATAGCACGCAAAAGTGTTCCCAAAGTTCTATTGACGACTTCAGTTTGTCCATCCGTTTGAGGATGACAAGTAGTAGAAAACAATAATTTTGTGCCAAGTTTAGCCCATAAAGTATTCCAAAAGTAACTAAAGAATATAACATCGCGATCAGAAACAATAGTCATAGGCATGCCATGCAACCTAACGACTTCTCTAAAGAACAAATACGCAATGTTTGAAGCATCATCGGTTGTATGACAAGCTATAAAATATGTCATCTTAGAGAATCTATCCACAACAACAAAAATAGAGTCCCTCCCCTTCTTAGTCCTAGGCAACCCCAAAATAAAGTCCATAGAAATGTCAATCCAAGTTCTTTTTAAGAATAGCATGCAAAAGTGTTCCAAAGTTCTATTGACGACTTCAGTTTGTCCATCCGTTTGAGGATGACAAGTAGTAGAAAACAACAATTTTGTGCCAAGTTTAGCCCATAAAGTCTTCCAAAAGTAACTCAAGAATATAACATCGCGATCAGAAACAATAGTCATAGGCATGCCATGCAACCTAACGACTTCTCTAAAGAACAAATCCGCAATGTTTGAAGCATCATCGGTTTTATGAAAAGCTATAAAATATGCCATCTTAGAGAATCTATCCTCAAAAACAAAAATAGAATCCCTCCCCTTCTTAATCCTAGGCAACCCCAAAATAAAGTCCATAGAAATGTCTATCCAAGTTCTTTTTAAGAATAGCACGCAAAAGGGTTCCCAAAGTTCTCTTGACGACTTCAGTTTGTCCATCCGTTTGAGGATGACAAGTAGTAGAAAACAACAATTTTGTGCCAAGTTTAGCTCATAAAGTCTTCCAAAAGTAATTCAAGAATTTAACATCGCGACCAGACACAATAGTCCTAGGCATGCCATGCTACCTAGCGACTTCTCTAAAGAACAAATCCGCAATGTTTGAAACATCATAGGTTTTATGAGAAGCTATAAAATGTGCCATCTTAGAGAATCTATCCACAACAACAAAACTAGAATCTCTCCTATTCTTAGTCCTAGGCAACCCCAAAATAAAGTCCATAGAAATGTCAATCCAAGTTCTATTTAAGAATAGCACGCAAAAGTGTTCCCAAAGTTCTATTGACAAGTTCAGTTTGTCCATCCGTTTGGGAATGACAATTAGTAGAAAACAACAATTTTGTGCCAAGTTTAGCCCATAAAGTCTTCCAAAAGTAACTCAAGAATTTAACATCGTGTAATGCCCGAAATTTAATCATTATAATCAGACGTTGATTATTGACATGATTGAGGTTATAAGAACTCAATTGAAGAAGCCGGGCGTCGTCGCATTGTGAGCCAAGATTTTTGGCAGAATATGTGGCGCCCGGGCGGTAGAAAAACACCGCCCGAGCGCCGGTGTTTATCGAGTAATCATTGCGGGCAGAAGAGTTGGCGCCCGGGCGGTAGTTTTTGAGCGCCCGAGCGCCAAGGGTACATTTCGATAGGCTTAGGCAGAAAGGGTCGCGCCCGAGCGGTAATTTATTACCGCCCGAGCGCCGACCAAGATGCAAGAAAATGAGACACGTCTCAAATGCATGCAACGTTTGTATATATATATATATATAAATATATATATATATATACTAATCTTCAAAAGAAACGAGCAGAAATCGAGAAAAGGGCTGAGGAAGAGTATAGAAAATCCTTACGCCTTTTGTGAGAAATTCGTCCGTCTGATTTTGAATCCGACTTCAGCAATGTGTTCCTAGCAACGCAAGCTTCATCTGGACGTAAGTTTTATTACGTTTAGAAGTGATTTGAATTTATGATATTGTCAGAATTGAATAGAAACCAGATATGGTGTTTCTGCTACAATAGACATTGTATAATTGAAGTCAGATTTAAGAATAGACGGATTATGCAATTGTGATGAATTTCAGAGTGAAATTGATGGAGATTTGATATCAGAATGGTGTTGATATTGATTTTGAGTGTACAGATATTGAGATTATGAATTGTACTGATATTGATTATGAATTCTGGTAGTATATCTGTGATGTTGAGATTGACGGGGTATCAAGAGTGTATTGTTATGCCGTTAAAACATTAGTTGATTAGATTGATCAGATTCAGTAATGATTTCGATTGTAACGTGACATCGTTGATATGAATTAGATTGTTCCTTGTTCAGATATGGATCAGATTTTATACTGAATTGAGTATTGATCAGAACAGATTGTATATGGAATTATTCACTGATACAGCGTATTCAATATTGTCATTTCAGATTCTAGATGGACAGAGTTGAATACAGGTCTTCGTCTTCGTCAGAGCGGGAAGATAAAGGTATAAATAAATGTTGATTCGGGATTGCACAACTCGAGTTAGGTTTGACTTGAGTTTCCCTAAATCACATACTTTATTTTATTGCATTGATATTTGCAGATTATCAGATTGATATGTTAATGTATTGACTTAGAACAGAGTCAGAGTCCGAGTCTAGGGCAGACAGCCTAGCTAGGGCAGAACCGCCGAGTCTTTCTCAGAACCGATAAGACTCTAGACTTACGGTGTATCGAAGAGCTTCAGATGTAGATCGACGTCTATCTCAGACACATTCGATACAGCATACCAAAGTCTAAATTAGATTGGGATCCCTAGATTTGTGATAAGATAAGATTAGATCACGAGTCATTGATTCATGTAGTCAGATTAGATACATGTTTTGATGTTTGTTTATACTTTTATACAGATCCGTATTAATTTATGTTTCGTAGATTACGATTCATGTTTTATTTACAGACTGGTATCGATACATGTTTTTGATTATGCTACATGTGACAAGATATATTTCATGTGTATATATATGTTTTATATGATTGCATTTACTACATTGTTTATACTGGGATATTTATATCTCACCGGAGTTATCCGGCTGTTGTCTTGTTTTGTATGTGTGCATGACAACAGGTGGGGCAAAGATCGGGGTCCAGAAGAAGATGAGAGATCGAGATTAGAGTGGTGATTCCGGACTTGGATGTAGATAGGTTTCATTACTAGAACTTTAGTAGTTGAACCTTAGATTAATTGAAAGATTGTTGTATATTATTGTACTTTTATACAGATATGTATATTATGTAGATACCATTACCTTCCGCATTTTAAAAGAAAAATTTTTAGACCCTGTTTATCTTAACTGATATTTAAACCCCAAAGATGATTAAGAAGATGATTAGCGTCCGGGTCCCCACAACAAGTGGTATCAGAGCGATAGATCCTTTAGATTGAGATAGTCAGAATTGATAGATCTTTTAGATTGAGAGAGTCAGAACTGATAGGTCTTTTAGACTGAGATAGCAGAGAATGAGCAGGGTAGATTGATTTGTCTTTCCTTGCATATGATTGCTAGCATGTGATTTATTTAATGTTGATTGACATTATGTGTGCTAGCATGATGTACTGCTTTCCTTATTTCATGTTGTTTGTATCTGAGTTGATTGAAGCATGTAAGTGCTAAGCCTAAATCAGAACCGATTCTCGATCAGAGGTATATGATCAGAGGAGGGCTGAGACAGATTGTATAGCTTGTGTACTAATCTGTGTGATATTCAGATATACCGCCTCGGAGAATTCCAGAAAGAGGTAGCACTTCGTCTGAACAGATAGATGTATCCGAAACGCAGATAGAAGTAAAGTTGAGAGAGTTTCAGTTATTTCAGCCGCCGATTTTGAGTGGTATCGAGACATCTGAAGATTGTCAGAACTGGTTAGATGACATAGAAATATTGTTTAATCTAATTGACTGTACAGATGAACAGAAAGTTAAATTGATATTCCACCAGTTACAAGAGGCTGCCAGAAGTTGGTGGATTACAATTACAAGAGTTTTAGCACAACGTGGTACTGCGATCACGTGGGAAGTCTTCAAAGATGAATTCTATCAAAGATTTTTCTCAGTTTCCTATCGGGAGGATAAAGGAGCAGAATTTGAGAATTTAAGACAAGGCCCATTGAATATTGATGAATATACTGCTAAATTCTCTACTTTACTGCGTTTTGCTCCTCATTTAGCTGGGAATGATGAAGTTGTAGTGAATCAGTTCATCAGAAGATTGAATTCGGAGGTAGTTGCATTGATGAATATGCAGCGACCTTATCATTTTGCTGATATCTTGGGTAGAGCAAAGAGAGCTGAGGCAAGTCTGATTAGACAGCTAGGGAGGTTGTGCATGAAGCCATCCCAAACCCAGCAATCCTCTCTTCGATTCGATCGAGGCAGTACGAGTGGAAAGCAAGATTTGCTGAAAGCTCGAAAGAAGTCATTTAAGAAATTGGGAAGTGGTTCCTCTAGCTCCAGCAGTCCTAGTTCCAGCCATACTGGAGTGTATTGCAGGACTTGCGGTGGGAGACACCCCACAGAGCAATGCCAGGGAGTGTCTGGTAGTTGCCATATCTGCAGACAGCGAGGACACTTTGCTAGAGTTTGTCCCCAGAGAGGTCCTCGAAGATTTCAGGGGGCTGGACCATCTGGATTTGGTGATCGAGGGACAGATCCAGGTCACACTGGGTAACATAGTAACAGGTACTATTCTTTATGATTATATTGCATATGTATTGATATGTACTAATGCATTCGTTATGAGTATCTGTGATTGAGTTGCATGGAGATATGCATTATATGTTGGATCTGATTATACTGTAGGATTGATTCCCTTACTTGTAAGGAAACTATTATTATCAGAGATTTCTGAACATGTTGTATACTACAGTAAGATGAGAATGACATAGAGATAGATTATGATGTACTTGTGTTTTCTAATGCATTATTGACAATTATATGCTAAACAAGTACAGAAAGATAGAAATATTGTAGAACTTGTGCCAGAAATGGTAAGATCCAGATCAGAGTTGACTGATTAGTGGAGATACCACAGTAAGGATTCTAGATTTAGAATTCCTTTGATATCTGTATTGTATATGACTCGATTAATACAGAAAGGAGCAGATTGCATCCTTACGCATTCAGTAGATCCACTGAAATCGAGTTTAGTATTGACAGATTGGTCAGTATTATATGAGTTGGCTGATGTTTGCCAGCTAAGATTTCAGATTTGTGGTGATCTCAGAAAGATAAACTTCAGAAATTGAATTGAGATCAGGTATTGTGTGTATAGTAGATTTAGTACAGAATGATATTGACTATACAGAATGATACAAAATGAATTGAAGAATATTTGAAAGATCATATTAAATATTCTGAGAATTATGATTCTTGTATACAGAAATTGTTCAGATATGTATTTTCTTGAAACAGATTTTATTCAGAATAGATGATATCTGATGTTAGTATACTGATTGATTTTGAGACAGTTGATATTGTGATCAGTGACTGATCAGATACCGATATCAGAAAGATCAGGAAGTCAGAAATGTCAGAATTGTCAGAGATTGATATTATATGAGTTGACAGATTATCTGATATGATTGTGTTTTGAACTGCTTGAGAATTATTGCTTCTAGATTAGTATTTTATACAGATTGTATTGTTTGGGGAGCAGTTTATTTTTGCAGATGATATATAGCAGTTGATCAGAATGGCATGAAGATCTGATTGATTTGTCAGAATCGATAGTATTGTTAGAACTTACAATCCTATATATTTACTATATTAGTATAGATTATTGTTATTCTGAATCAGTATTGATACAGATTTTATGAACCGTTGAGAGTATATACAGTTCAGCTTGTATCAGAAATGAATTCGAGAATTTCAGCAGTTCAGAAACGTGATCAGAGTGGTCAGAACAGTATTTCGATAATCAAAGCAGAGTATCGGTCAGAGAAACAGATATGTTATCTTGTGTTTTGTATTAGACTGATTGTGTCATGATATCAGAATGTTTCAGAGTTGTATAACAGAATTGATATTTATAATCAGAGCCGAATACCAGGTAGGTATTTTTCTTTAATTTTTATTATTAACTGATTTTTTTATATCGAATAGTTTGAATCTGGAATTACAGATAGTGTCAGAAATGCATTGTAGTGGATTCAGTGTTCATTTTGCTGACTGAGAATGTATGAGATTCGAACAGACAGGTATGATATAGACAGATTAGATCAGTCGTGACAGAATTTGTACAGAAATGTTGGCAGAAAGTGTACTGATATGTCTGAATCGCTAACAGAAAAGACAGAAAGAAAGAAATCAGTAGATTTATTTCAGACTTAGTATATTTCTGACTAGACATGGGGAGTATATGTCGATGAATTTCGTAATAAGATCATTATAATATTTTCCAGATTGTGATATAATATGATTATGATTGACAGATTGTTCAATCTATATCTATTAGTTTGTACAAGAAGATGTACAAACAGAACCAAATGACACAGATTGATGTCAGAGCATAGTCAGAGTGACTAGAATGTAGAAGTAGACTATATCAGATTGTGATTTTAATTAAGTTTGCAATTATGGCAGATCATACCATAAGTTATGTTGCAGATTATTCACCGATTGACAGACAGTCAGAGTATACTATCCAGATATTGGAAGATATCCAGAGAACTGTAATGCTGGATGTTAGCACTAGATGATATGATATATTGTCATTGTGTGAATTATTGTATAATTATAACTATCAGATTATCAGATGGGTAATGAGATAGATTCAGACAAGATATTATACAGTGAATACTACAGAATTCTTTTGCAGAGAAGGCAGAAAAGAATGAATATAGATCAGATTTGACATATTTAAGATGCCAACGTCGGATGATGACGGTTGGTAGGGGAATGATATCCTTGACTTGGGATTAACAGATTTGATAACAGCAGATGGTACTGATATGTGATGAGTTGTAGATTGGTCTATACGGATGTTGTATAGCCAGTACTGCGAGATTGATTTTGTCACAAGAATGTGAAGAAATATTAGGACATTAAGCTTAGATAATTCTTATTCCAGACTGGAATTAGAAATCTGAGTTTAAATTTAAACTCTGTATACATTTCTTCTGATATAGTTGAATTGATTGTTTGTGAGTTCGAGGACGAACTCAGATCTAAGAGGGGGAGAAATGTAATGCCCGAAATTTAATCATTATAATCAGACGTTGATTATTGACATGATTGAGGTTATAAGAACTCAAATGAAGAAGCCGGGCGTCGTCGCATTGTGAGCCAAGATTTTTGGCAGAATATGTGGCGCCCGGGCGGTAGAAAAACACCGCCCGAGCGCCGGTGTTTATCGAGTAATCGTTGCGGGCAGAAGAGTTGGCGCCCGGGCGGTAGTTTTTGAGCGCCCGAGCGCCAAGGGTACATTTCGATAGGCTTAGGCAGAAAGGGTCGCGCCCGAGCGGTAATTTATTACCGCCCGAGCGCCGACCAAGATGCAAGAAAATGAGACACGTCTCAAATGCATGCAACGTTTGTATATATATATATATATATATATATATATATATATATATATACTAATCTTCAAAAGAAACGAGCAGAAATCGAGAAAAGGGCTGAGGAAGAGTATAGAAAATCCTTACGCCTTTTGTGAGAAATTCGCCCGTCTGATTTTGAATCCGACTTCAGCACTGTGTTCCTTGCAACGCAGGCTTCATCTGGACATAAGTTTTATTACGTTTAGAAGTGATTTGAATTTATGATATTGTCAGAATTGAATAGAAACCAGATATGGTGTTTCTGCTACAATAGACATTGTATAATTGAAGTCAGATTTAAGAATAGACGGATTATGCAATTGTGATGAATTTCAGAGTGAAATTGATGGAGATTTGATATCAGAATGGTGTTGATATTGATTTTGAGTGTACAGATATTGAGATTATGAATTGTACTGATATTGATTATGAATTCTAGTAGTATATCTGTGATGTTGAGATTGACGGGGTATCAAGAGTGTATTGTTATGCCGTTAAAACATCAGTTGATTAGATTGATCAGATTCAGTAATGATTTCGATTGTAACGTGACATCGTTGATATGAATTAGATTGTTCCTTGTTCAGATATGGATCAGATTTTATACTGAATTGAGTATTGATCAGAACAGATTGTATATGGAATTATTCACTGATACAGCGTATTCAATATTGTCATTTTTGATTCGAGATGGACAGAGTTGAATACAGGTCTTCGTCTTCGTCAGAGCGGGAAGATAAAGGTATAAATAAATGTTGATTCGGGATTGCACAACTCGAGTTAGGTTTGACTTGAGTTTCCCTAAATCACATACTTTATTTTATTGCATTGATATTTGCAGATTATCAGATTGATATGTTAATGTATTGACTTAGAACAGAGTCAGAGTCCGAGTCTAGGGCAGACAGCCTAGCTAGGGCAGAACCGCCGAGTCTTTCTCAGAACCGATAAGACTCTAGACTTACGGTGTATCGAAGAACTTCAGATGTAGATCGACGTCTATCTCAGACACATTCGATACAACATACCAAAGTCTAAATTAGATTGGGATCCCTAGATTTGAGATAAGATAAGATTAGATCACGAGTCATTGATTCATGTAGTCAGATTAGATACATGTTTTGATGTTTGTTTATACTTTTATACAGATCCGTATTAATTTATGTTTCGTAGATTACGATTCATGTTTTATTTACAGACTGGTATGGATACATGTTGTTGATTATGCTACATGTGACAAGATATATTTCATGTGTATATATATGTTTTATATGATTGCATTTACTACATTGTTTATACTGGGATATTTATATCTCACCGGAGTTATCCGGCTGTTGTCTTGTTTTGTATGTGTGCATGACAACAGGTGGGGCAAAGATCGGGGTCCAGAAGAAGATGAGAGATCGAGATTAGAGTGGTGATTCCGGACTTGGATGTAGATAGGTTTCATTACTAGAACTTTAGTAGTTGAACCTTAGATTAATTGAAAGACTGTTGTATATTATTGTACTTTTATACAGATATGTATATTATGTAGATACCATTACCTTCCGCATTTTAAAAGAAAAATTTTTAGACCCTGTTTATCTTAACTGATAATTAAAACCCAAAGATGATTAAGAAGATGATTAGCGTCCGGGTCCCCACACATCGCAACCAGAAACAATAGTCCTAGACATGCCATGCAACCTAACGACTTCTCTAAAGAACAAATCCGCAATGTTTGAAGCATCATCGGTTTTATGACAAGCTATAAAATGTGCCATCTTAGAGAATCTATCCACAACAACAAAAATAGAGTCCCTCCTCTTCTTAGTCCTAGGCAACCCCAACATAAAGTCCATAGAAATTTCAATCCAAGTTCTTTTTAAGAATAGCACGCAAAAGTGTTCCCAATGATCTGTTGACGACTTCAGTTTGTCCACCCGTTTGAGGATGACAAGTTGTAGAAAACAACAATTTTGTGCCAAGTTTAGCCCATAAAGTCTTCCGAAAGTAACTCAAGAATTTAACATCGCGACCAGAAACAATAGTCCTAGGCATGCCATGCAACCTAACGACTTCTCTAAAGAACAAATCCGCAATGTTTGAAGCATCATCGGTTTTGTGAAAAGCTATAAAATGTGCCATCTTAGAGAATCTATCCACAACAACAAAAATAGAATCCCTCCCTTTCTTAGTCCTAGGCAACCCCAAAATAAAGTCCATAGAAATGCCTACCCAAGTTCTTTTTAAGAATAGCACGCAAAAGTGTTCCCAAAGTTCTATTGACGACTTCAGTTTGTCCATCCGTTTGAGGATGACAAGTAGTAGAAAACATCAGTTTTGTGCCAAGTTTAGCACATAAAGTCTTCAAAAAGTAACTCAAGAATGTAACATCGCGATCAGAAACAATAGTCATAGGCATGCCATGCAACCTAACGACTTCTCTAAAGAACAAATCCCCAATGTTTGAAGCATCATCGGTTTTATGAAAAGCTATAAAATATGCCATCTTAGAGAATCTATCCACAAAAACAAAAATAGAATCCCTCCCCTTCTTAGTCCTAGGCAACCTCAAAATAAAGTCCATAGAAATGTCTACCCAAGTTCTTTTTAAGAATAGCACGCAAAAGGGTTCCCAAAGTTCTATTGACGACTTCAGTTTGTCCATCCGTTTGAGGATGACAAGTAGTAGAAAACAACAATTTTGTGCCAAGTTTAGCCCATAAAGTCTTCCAAAAGTAATTCAAGAATTTAACATCACGACCAGAAACAATAGTCCATGCCATGCTACCTAGCGACTTCTCTAAAGAACAAATCCGCAATGTTTGAAGCATCATAGGTTTTATGACAAGCTATAAAATGTGCCATCTTAGAGAATCTATCCACAACAACAAAAATAG
Organism: Primulina eburnea; assembly: GCF_022965805.1. Lineage (NCBI taxonomy): Eukaryota > Viridiplantae > Streptophyta > Magnoliopsida > Lamiales > Gesneriaceae > Primulina > Primulina eburnea. The sequence goes on from NW_027330628.1 coordinate 58,425, forward strand.
AATATCTCCTATTCTTAGTCATAGGCAACCCCAAAATAAAGTCCATAGAAATGTCAATCCAAGTTCTTTTTAAGAATAGCACGCAAAAGTGTTCCCAAAGTTCTATTGACGACTTCAGTTTGTCCATCCGTTTGAGGATGACAAGTAGTAGAAAACAACAATTTTGTGCCAAGTTTAGCCCATAAAGTATTCCAAAAGTAACTAAAGAATATAACATCGCGATCAGAAACAATAGTGATAGGCATGCCATGCAACCTAACGACTTCTCTAAAGAACAAATCCGCAATGTTTGAAGCATCATCGGTTTTATGACAAGCTATAAAATGTGCCATCTTAGAGAATCTATCCACAACAACAAAAATAGAATCCCTTCCCTTCTTAGTACTAGGCAACCCAAAATAAAGTCCATAGAAATGTCAATCCAAGTTCTTTTTAAGAATAGCACGCAAAAGTGTTCCCAAAGTTCTATTGACGACTTCAGTTTGTCCATCCGTTTGAGGATGACAAGTTGTAGAAAACAACAATTTTGTGCCAAGTTTAGCCCATAAAGTCTTCCAAAAGTAACTCAAGAATTTAACATCGCGACCAGAAACAATAGTCCTAGGCATGCCATGCAACCTAACGACTTCTCTAAAGAACAAATCCGCAATGTTTGAAGCATCATCGGTTTTATGACAAGCTATAAAATGTGTCATCTTAGAGAATCTATCCACAACAACAAAAATAGAATCCTTCCCCTTCTTAGTCCTAGGCAACCCCAAAATAAAGTGCATAGAAATGTCAATCCAAGTTCTATTTAAGAATAGCACGCAAAAGTGTTCCCAAAGTTCTATTGACAACTTCAGTTTGTCCATCCGTTTGAGGATGACAAGTAGTTGAAAACAACAGTTTTGTGCCAAGTTTAGCCCATAAAGTATTCCAAAAGTAACTAAAGAATATAACATCACGACCAAAAACAATAGTCCTAGGCATGCCATGCAACCTAACGACTTCTCTAAAGAACAAACCCGCAATGTTTGAAGCATCATCGGTTTTATGACAAGCTATAATATGTGCCATCTTAGAGAATCTATCCACAACAACAAAATTAGAATCCCTCCCCTTCTTAGTCCTAGGCAACCCCAAAATAAATTCCATAGAAATGTCAATCCAAGTTCTATTTAAGAATAGCACGCAAAAGTGTTCCCAAAGTTCTATTGACAAGTTCAGTTTGTCCATCCGATTGAGGATGACAAGTAGTTGAAAACAACAGTTTTGCACCAAGTTTAGCCCATAAAGTCTTCCAAAAGTAACCAAAGAATATAACATCACGACCAAAAACAATAGTCCTAGGCATGCCATGCAACCTAACAACTTCTCTAAAGAACTAATCCGCAATGTTTGAAGCATCATCGGTTTTATGAAAAGCTATAAAATGTGTCATCTTAGAGAATCTATCCACAACAACAAATATTGAATCCCTCCCCTTATTTGTCCTAGGCAACCCCAAAATAAAGTCCATAGAAATGTCAATCCAAGTTCCATTTAAGAATAGCACGCAAAAGTGTTCCCAAAGTTCTATTGACAACTTCAGTTTGTCCATCCGTTTGAGGATGACAGGTAGTAGAAAACAACAATTTTGTGCCAAGTTTAGCCCATAAAGTCTTCCAAAAGTAACTCAAGAATTTAACATCGCGACCAGAAACAATAGTCCTAGGCATGCCATGCAACCTAACGACTTCTCTAAAGAAAAAATCCGCAATGTTTGAAGCATCATCGGTTTTTGATAAGCTATAAAATGTGCCATCTTAGAAAATCTATCAACAACAACAAAAATATAATCTCCCCCCCCCCCCTTCTTAGTCCTAGGCAACCCCAAAATAATGTCCATAGAAATGTAAATCAAAGTTCTTCTTAAAGTTCTATTGACAACTTCAGTTTGTCCATCCATTTGAGGATGACAAATAGTAGAAAAAAAAAATTTTGTGCCAAGTTTAGCCCATAAAGTCTTTCAAAAGTAATTCAAGAATTTAACATCGCGAACAGAAACAATAGTCCTAGGCATGCCATGCAACCTAGAGACTTCTCTAAAGAACAAATCCGCAATGTTTGAAGCATCATCGGTTTTATGACAAGCTATAAAATGTGCCATCTTAAAGAATCTATCCACAACAACAAAAATAGAATCTCTCCCCTTCTCTGTCCTAGGCAATCCCAAAATAAAATCCATTGAAATGTCAATCCAAGTTCTTTTTAAGAATAGCACGCAAAAGTGTTCCCAAAGTTCTATTGTCGACTTCAGTTTGTCCACTCGTTTGAGGATGACAAGTAGTAGAAAACAATAATTTTGTGCCAAGTTTAGCCCATAAAGTATTCCAAAAGTAACTAAAGAATATAACATCGCGATCAGAAACAATAGTCATAGGCATGCCATGCAACCTAACGACTTCTCTAAAGAACAAATCCGCAATGTTTGAAGCATCATCGGTTTTATGACAAGCTATAAAATGTGTCATCTTAGAGAATCTATCCACAACAACAAAAATATAGTCCCTACCCTTCTTAGTCCTAGGCAACCCCAAAATAAAGTCCATAGAAATGTCAATCCAAGTTCTTTTTAAGAATAGCACGCAAAAGTGTTCCCAAAGTTCTATTGACGACTTCAGTTTGTCCATCCGTTTGAGGATGACAATTAGTAGAAAACAACAATTTTTTGTGCCAAGTTTAGCCCATAAAGTCTTCCAAAAGTAACTCAAGAATATAACATCGCGATCAGAAACAATAGTCATAGGCATGCCATGCAACCTAACGTCTTCTCTAAAGAACAAATCCGCAATGTTTGAAGCATCATCGGTTTTATGAAAAGCTATAAAATATGCCATCTTAGAGAATCTATCCACAAAAACAAAACTAGAATCCCTCCCCTTCTTAGTCCTAGGCAACCCCAAAATAAAGTCCATAGAAATGTCTATCCAAGTTCTTTTTAAGAATAGCACGCAAAAGGGTTCCCAAAGTTCTATTGACGACTTCAGTTTGTCCATCCGTTTGAGGATGACAAGTAGTAGAAAACAACAATTTTGTGCCAAGTTTAGCCCATAAAGTATTCCAAAAGTAACTAAAGAATATAACATTGCGACCAGAAACAATAGTCCTAGGCATGCCATGCAACCTAACAACTTCTCTAAAAAATAAATCCGCAATGTTTGAAGCATCATCGGTTTTATGACAAGCTATAAAATGTGCCATCTTAGAGAATCTATCCACAACAACAAAAATAGAATCTCTCCCCTTCTTGGAACTAGGCAACCCCAAAATAAAGTCCATAGAAATGTCAATCCAAGTTCTTTTTAAGAATAACACGCAAAAGTGTTCCCAAAGTTCTATTGACAAGTTCAGTTTGTCCATCCGTTTGAAGATGACAATTAGTAGAAAACAACAGTTTTGTGCCAAGTTTAGCCCATAAAGTCTTCCAAAAGTAACTCAAGAATTTAACATCGCGACCAGAAACAATAGTCCTAGGCATGCCATGCAAACTAAAGACTTCTCTAAAGAAAAAATCCGCAATGTTTGAAGCATCATTGGTTTTATGACAAGCTATAAAATGTACCATCTTAGAGAATCTATCAACAACAACAAAAATAGAATCCCTCCCCTTCTTAGTCCTAGGCAACCCCAAAATAAAGTCCATAGAAATATCAATCCAAGTTCTATTTAAGAATAGCACGCAAAAGTGTTCCCAAAGTTCTATTGACAACTTCAGTTTGTCCATCCGTTTGAGGATGACAAATAGTAGAAAACAAAACTTTTGTGCCAAGTTTAGCCCATAAAGTCTTCCAAAAGTAATTCAAGAATTTAACATCGCGACCAGAAACAATAGTCCATGCCATGCTACCTAGCGACTTCTCTAAAGAACAATTCCGCAATGTTTGAAGCATCATAGGTTTTATGACAAGCTATAAAATGTGCCATCCTAGAGAATCTATCCACAACAACAAAAATAGAATCTCTCCTATTCTTAGTCATAGGCAACCCCAAAATAAAGTCCATAGAAATGTCAATCCAAGTTCTTTTTAAGAATAGCACGCAAAAGTGTTCCTAAAGTTCTATTGACGACTTCAGTTTGTCCATCCGTTTGAGGATGACAAGTAATAGAAAACAACAATTTTGTGCCAAGTTTAGCCCATAAAGTATTCCAAAAGTAACTAAAGAATATAACATCGCGATCAGAAACAATAGTCATAGGTATGCCATGCAACCTAACGACTTCTCTAAAGAACAAATCCGCAATGTTTGAAGCATCATCGGTTTTATGACAAGCTATAATATGTGCCATCTTAAAGAATCTATCCACAACAACAAAAATAGAATCCCTCCCCTTCTTAGTCCTAGGAAACCCCAAAATAAAGTCCATAGAAATGCCTACCCAAGTTCTTTTTAAGAATAGCACGCAAAAGGAATCCCAAAGTTCTATTGACGACTTCAGTTTGTCCATCCGTTTGAGGATGACAAGTAGTAGAAAACAACAATTTTTGTGCCAAGTTTAGCCCATAAAGTCTTCCAAAAGTAACTCAAGAATTTAACATCGCGACCAGAAACAATAGTCCTAGGCATGCCATGCAACCTAACGACTTCTCTAAAGAACAAATCCGCAATGTTTGAAGCATCATCGGTTTTATGACAAGCTATAAAATGTGTCATCTTAGAGAATCTATCCACAACAACAAAAATAGAATCCTTCCCCTTCTTAGTCCTAGGCAACCCCAAAATAAAGTCCATAGAAATGTCAATCCAAGTTCTATTTAAGAATAGCACACAAAAGTGTTCCCAAAGTTCTATTGACAACTTCAGTTTGTCCATCCGTTTGAGGATGACAAGTAGTTGAAAACAACAGTTTTGTGCCAAGTTTAGCCCATAAAGTATTCCAAAAGTAACTAAAGAATATAACATCACGACCAAAAACAATAGTCCTAGGCATGCCATGCAACTTAACGACTTCTCTAAAGAACAAACCCGCAATGTTTGAAGCATCATCGGTTTTATGACAAGCTATAATATGTGCCATCTTAGAGAATCTATCCACAACAACAAAATTAGAATCCCTCCCCTTCTTAGTCCTAGGCAACCCCAAAATAAATTCCATAGAAATGTCAATCCAAGTTCTATTTAAGAATAGCACGCAAAAGTCTTCCCAAAGTTCTATTGACAAGTTCAGTTTGTCCATCCGATTGAGGATGACAAGTAGTTGAAAACAACAGTTTTGCGCCAAGTTTAGCCCATAAAGTCTTTCAAAAGTAACCAAAGAATATAACATCACGACCAAAAACAATAGTCCTAGGCATGCCATGCAACCTAACAACTTCTCTAAAGAACTAATCCGCAATGTTTGAAGCATCATCGGTTTTATGAAAAGCTATAAAATGTGTCATCTTAGAGAATCTATCCACAACAACAAATATAGAATCCCTCCCCTTATTTGTCCTAGGCAACCCCAAAATAAAGTCCATAGAAATGTCAATCCATGTTCTATTTAAAAATAGCACGCAAAAGTGTTCCCAAAGTTCTATTGACAACTTCAGTTTGTCCATCCGTTTGAGGATGACAAGTAGTAGAAAACAACAATTTTGTGCCAAGTTTAGCCCATAAAGTCTTCCAAAAGTAACTCAAGAATTTAACATCGCGACTAGAAACAATTGTCCTAGGCATGCCATGCAACCTAACGACTTCTCTAAAGAAAAAATCCGCAATGTTTGAAGCATCATCGGTTTTTGATAAGCTATAAAATGTGCCATCTTAGAGAATCTATCAACAACAACAACAAAAATATAATCCCCCCCCCCCCTTCTTAGTCCTAGGCAACCCCAAAATAATGTCCATAGAAATGTAAATCAAAGTTCTTCTTAAAGTTCTATTGACAACTTCAGTTTGTCCATCCGTTTGAAGATGACAAGTAGTAGAAAACAACAATTTTGTGCCAAGTTTAACCCATAAAGTCTTTCAAAAGTAATTCAAGAATTTAACATCGCGAACAGAAACAATAGTCCTAGGCATGCCATGCCACCTAGAGACTTCTCTAAAGAACAAATCTGCAATGTTTGAAGCATCATCGGTTTTATGACAAGCTATAAAATGTGTCATCTTAGAGAATCTATCCACAACAACAAAAATAGAATCTCTCCTATTCTTAGTCATAGGCAACCCCAAAATAAAGTCCATAGAAATGTCAATCCAAGTTCTTTTTAAGAATAGCACGCAAAAGTGTTCCCAAAGTTCTATTGACGACTTCAATTTGTCCATCCGTTTGAGGATGACAAGTAGTAGAAAACAACAATTTTGTGCCAAGTTTAGCCCATAAAGTATTCCAAAAGTAACTAAAGAATATAACATCGCGATCAGAAACAATAGTGATAGGCATTCCATGCAACCTAACGACTTCTCTAAAGAACAAATCCGCAATGTTTGAAGCATCATCGGTTTTATGACAAGATATAAAATGTGCCATCTTAGAGAATCTATCCACAACAACAAAAATAGAATCCCTCCCCTTCTTAGTACTAGGCAACCCCAAAATAAAGTCCATAGAAATGTCAATCCAAGTTTTTTTTAAGAATAGCACACAAAAGTGTTCCCAAAGTTCTATTGACGACTTCAGTTTGTCCATCCGTTTGAGGATGACAAGTAGTAGAAAACAACAATTTTGTGCCAAGTTTAGCCCATAAAGTCTTCCAAAAGTAACTCAAGAATTTAACATCGCGACCAGAAACAATAGTCCTAGGCATGCCATGCAACCTAACGACTTCTCTAAAGAACAAATCCGCAATGTTTGAAGCATCATCGGTTTTATGACAAGCTATAAAATGTGTCATCTTAGAGAATCTATCCACAACAACAAAAATAGAATCCTTCCCCTTCTTAGTCCTAGGCAACCCCAAAATAAAGTCCATAGAAATGTCAATCCAAGTTCTATTTAAGAATAGCACGCAAAAGTGTTCCCAAAGTTCTATTGACAACTTCAGTTTGTCCATCCGTTTGTGGATGACAAGTAGTTGAAAACAACAGTTTTGTGCCAAGTTTAGCCCATAAAGTATTCCAAAAGTAACTAAAGAATATAACATCACGACCAAAAACAATAGTCCATGGCATGCCATGCAACCTAACGACTTCTCTGAAGAACAAACCCGCAATGTTTGAAGCATCATCGGTTTTATGACAAGCTATAATATGTGCCATCTTAGAGAATCTATCCACAACAACAAAAATAGAATCCCTCCCCTTCTTAGTCCTAGGCAACCCCAAAATAAATTCCATAGAAATGTCAATCCAAGTTCTATTTAAGAATAGCACGCAAAAGTGTTCCCAAATTTCTATTGACAAGTTCAGTTTGTCCATCCGATTGAGGATGACAAGTAGTAGAAAACAACAATTTTTGTGCCAAGTTTAGCCCATAAAGTCTTCCAAAAGTAACTCAAGAATTTAACATCGCGACCAGAAACAATAGTCCTAGGCATGCCATGCAACCTAACGACTTCTCTAAAGAACAAATCCGCAATGTTTGAAGCATCATCGGTTTTATGACAAGCTATAAAATGTGTCATCTTAGAGAATCTATCCACAACAACAAAAATAGAATCCTTCCCCTTCTTAGTCCTAGGCAACCCCAAAATAAAGTCCATAGAAATGTCAATCCAAGTTCTATTTAAGAATAGCACGCAAAAGTGTTCCCAAAGTTCTATTGACGACTTCAGTTTGTCCATCCGTTTGAGGATGACAAGTAGTAGAAAACATCAGTTTTGTGCCAAGTTTAGCACATAAAGTCTTCAAAAAGTAACTCAAGAATGTAACATCGCGATCAGAAACAATAGTCATAGGCATGCCATGCAACCTAACGACTTCTCTAAAGAACAAATCCGCAATGTTTGAAGCATCATCGGTTTTATGACAAGCTATAATATGTGCCATCTTAGAGAATCTATCCACAACAACAAAATTAGAATCCCTCCCCTTCTTAGTCCTAGGCAACCCCAAAATAAATTCCATAGAAATGTCAATCCAAGTTCTATTTAAGAATAGCACGCAAAAGTCTTCCCAAAGTTCTATTGACAAGTTCAGTTTGTCCATCCGATTGAGGATGACAAGTAGTTGAAAACAACAGTTTTGCGCCAAGTTTAGCCCATAAAGTCTTTCAAAAGTAACCAAAGAATATAACATCACGACCAAAAACAATAGTCCTAGGCATGCCATGCAACCTAACAACTTCTCTAAAGAACTAATCCGCAATGTTTGAAGCATCATCGGTTTTATGAAAAGCTATAAAATGTGTCATCTTAGAGAATCTATCCACAACAACAAATATAGAATCCCTCCCCTTATTTGTCCTAGGCAACCCCAAAATAAAGTCCATAGAAATGTCAATCCATGTTCTATTTAAAAATAGCACGCAAAAGTGTTCCCAAAGTTCTATTGACAACTTCAGTTTGTCCATCCGTTTGAGGATGACAAGTAGTAGAAAACAACAATTTTGTGCCAAGTTTAGCCCATAAAGTCTTCCAAAAGTAACTCAAGAATTTAACATCGCGACTAGAAACAATTGTCCTAGGCATGCCATGCAACCTAACGACTTCTCTAAAGAAAAAATCCGCAATGTTTGAAGCATCATCGGTTTTTGATAAGCTATAAAATGTGCCATCTTAGAGAATCTATCAACAACAACAACAAAAATATAATCCCCCCCCCCCCTTCTTAGTCCTAGGCAACCCCAAAATAATGTCCATAGAAATGTAAATCAAAGTTCTTCTTAAAGTTCTATTGACAACTTCAGTTTGTCCATCCGTTTGAAGATGACAAGTAGTAGAAAACAACAATTTTGTGCCAAGTTTAACCCATAAAGTCTTTCAAAAGTAATTCAAGAATTTAACATCGCGAACAGAAACAATAGTCCTAGGCATGCCATGCCACCTAGAGACTTCTCTAAAGAACAAATCTGCAATGTTTGAAGCATCATCGGTTTTATGACAAGCTATAAAATGTGTCATCTTAGAGAATCTATCCACAACAACAAAAATAGAATCTCTCCTATTCTTAGTCATAGGCAACCCCAAAATAAAGTCCATAGAAATGTCAATCCAAGTTCTTTTTAAGAATAGCACGCAAAAGTGTTCCCAAAGTTCTATTGACGACTTCAATTTGTCCATCCGTTTGAGGATGACAAGTAGTAGAAAACAACAATTTTGTGCCAAGTTTAGCCCATAAAGTATTCCAAAAGTAACTAAAGAATATAACATCGCGATCAGAAACAATAGTGATAGGCATTCCATGCAACCTAACGACTTCTCTAAAGAACAAATCCGCAATGTTTGAAGCATCATCGGTTTTATGACAAGATATAAAATGTGCCATCTTAGAGAATCTATCCACAACAACAAAAATAGAATCCCTCCCCTTCTTAGTACTAGGCAACCCCAAAATAAAGTCCATAGAAATGTCAATCCAAGTTTTTTTTAAGAATAGCACACAAAAGTGTTCCCAAAGTTCTATTGACGACTTCAGTTTGTCCATCCGTTTGAGGATGACAAGTAGTAGAAAACAACAATTTTGTGCCAAGTTTAGCCCATAAAGTCTTCCAAAAGTAACTCAAGAATTTAACATCGCGACCAGAAACAATAGTCCTAGGCATGCCATGCAACCTAACGACTTCTCTAAAGAACAAATCCGCAATGTTTGAAGCATCATCGGTTTTATGACAAGCTATAAAATGTGTCATCTTAGAGAATCTATCCACAACAACAAAAATAGAATCCTTCCCCTTCTTAGTCCTAGGCAACCCCAAAATAAAGTCCATAGAAATGTCAATCCAAGTTCTATTTAAGAATAGCACGCAAAAGTGTTCCCAAAGTTCTATTGACAACTTCAGTTTGTCCATCCGTTTGTGGATGACAAGTAGTTGAAAACAACAGTTTTGTGCCAAGTTTAGCCCATAAAGTATTCCAAAAGTAACTAAAGAATATAACATCACGACCAAAAACAATAGTCCATGGCATGCCATGCAACCTAACGACTTCTCTGAAGAACAAACCCGCAATGTTTGAAGCATCATCGGTTTTATGACAAGCTATAATATGTGCCATCTTAGAGAATCTATCCACAACAACAAAAATAGAATCCCTCCCCTTCTTAGTCCTAGGCAACCCCAAAATAAATTCCATAGAAATGTCAATCCAAGTTCTATTTAAGAATAGCACGCAAAAGTGTTCCCAAATTTCTATTGACAAGTTCAGTTTGTCCATCCGATTGAGGATGACAAGTAGTTGAAAACAACAGTTTTGTGCCTAGTTTAGCCCATAAAGTCTTCCAAAAGTAACCAAAGAATAAAACATCACGACCAAAAAAAATAGTCCTAGGCATGCCATGCAACCTAACAACTTCTCTAAAGAAATAATCCGCAATGTTTGAAGCATCATCGGTTTTATGAAAAGCTATAAAATGTGTCATCTTAGAGAATCTATCCACAACAACAAATATTGAATCCCTCCCCTTATTTGTCCTAGGCAACCCCAAAATAAAGTCCATAGAAATGTCAATCCAAGTTCCATTTAAGAATAGCACGCAAAAGTGTTCCCAAAGTTCTATTGACAACTTCAGTTTGTCCATCCGTTTGAGGATGACAGGTAGTAGAAAACAACAATTTTGTGCCAAGTTTAGCCCATAAAGTCTTCCAAAAGTAACTCAAGAATTGAACATCGCGACCAGAAACAATAGTCCTAGGCATGCCATGCAACCTAACGACTTCTCTAATGAAAAAATCCGCAATGTTTGAAGCATCATCGGTTTTTGATAAGCTATAAAATGTGCCATCTTAGAGAATCTATCAAAAACAACAAAAATATAATCCCCCCCCCCCTTCTTAGTCCTAGGCAACCCCAAAATAATGTCCATAGAAATGTAAATCAAAGTTCTTCTTAAAGTTCTATTGACAACTTCAGTTTGTCCATCCGTTTGAGGATGACAAATAGTAGAAAAAAACAATTTTGTGCCAAGTTTAGCCCATAAAGTCTTTCAAAAGTAATTCAAGAATTTAACATCGCGAACAGAAACAATAGTCCTAGGCATGCCATGCAACCTAGAGACTTCTCTAAAGAACAAATCCGCAATGTTTGAAGCATCATCGGTTTTATGACAAGCTATAAAATGTGCCATCTTAAAGAATCTATCCACAACAACAAAAATAGAATCTCTCCCCTTCTCTGTCCTAGGCAATCCCAAAATAAAATCCATTGAAATGTCAATCCAAGTTCTTTTTAAGAATAGCACGCAAAAGTGTTCCCAAAGTTCTATTGTCGACTTCAGTTTGTCCACTCGTTTGAGGATGACAAGTAGTAGAAAACAATAATTTTGTGCCAAGTTTAGCCCATAAAGTATTCCAAAAGTAACTAAAGAATATAACATCGCGATCAGAAACAATAGTCATAGGCATGCCATGCAACCTAACGACTTCTCTAAAGAACAAATCCGCAATGTTTGAAGCATCATCGGTTTTATGACAAGCTATAAAATGTGTCATCTTAGAGAATCTATCCACAACAACAAAAATATAGTCCCTACCCTTCTTAGTCCTAGGCAACCCCAAAATAAAGTCCATAGAAATGTCAATCCAAGTTCTTTTTAAGAATAGCACGCAAAAGTGTTCCCAAAGTTCTATTGACGACTTCAGTTTGTCCATCCGTTTGAGGATGACAATTAGTAGAAAATGTAATAGCCGAGCCCAGTGTACGGTACGATTTAAGTTTCGTTTGTTATTTGGGATATTTGATTAGATGTTCAGAGTTGTATTTTTGGGCTATAGTATTGTTAGTTTTATTGTCTTGAGGTGTTAGTTGATGTTGGTTGTTCGTTTCAGAGTTTCGGATCGATTCTAATTGCATGGGAATAGTGCTTTGCCGTGGCTTGAGTGCACCCGCGCTCTTAACTGGAGTGCCCCCGCGGTGTACTGTGCTGTTTTGGAGTTGGAATGCCGTGAGCACACCGCACCCGCGGTGATGTAGAGACCGCCCCTGCGGTAGAGACCGCACCCGCGCTGCTTGCGTCGCCGCACCCGCGCTGTTCGTGTTCCAGAATTTTTGAGTATGCCGTAGCCATTGCGCACCCGCGGTCCTTGTGTTGGCGCACCCGCGGTGAAGGTATGGGCGAGTTTTTAAGCTACTTTTTGGAGTGGTTGGCCATACTTTCCCTTTCTTTTCTCCTCCATTCTCGACTTTTCTCTCCATTTCTAGGGTTTTTGGTCATTTCTTTCACTTCCTATCTTCGATTCAAGCGTTTGTTTGGAATTTCGACTTGAGATCGACGTTCTCCTTGGTGCTAGGAAGCTTGGGTAAGTTTTTGGTGCGATTCTGTTAAGGTTGTAAATTAAGAGTTGTTTAGGTTGGTTGTTTATGTGGATTTATGGATTATTTAGCTTGTAATCTTGGATATTTAGTTGATATTGGTGTTATTTGTGGATTATTTGTTGTAGGTGGTGATCAAGAGCTAAGTTGAGGTGTTTGTTGTGGTTTGTAAGTGGAAATTCATTCCTTTTGCTCACATGATTTTATATGTATGTGTTTCAAAGAATTTATTGTGTTATTCCCTTTCATTTGATCCATAGTATGTATTGTTATATGTATTGGAGGCATTGTATGTCTCATTATTGATTAAAGGGAATACAAAGAGATATATAGAGTTCAAAGTGATTGTTAAAACCAGAGAAGAGTTTAAATGTTTTCGGATTGATAAATACATAGTCAGAGATTGCATGCAATATTAGATGATCATCGCCCAGAGGCTTATATCCCTCAGAGTTATCGGTATTTATATCGATTTGGGATACGAGCAACCCCAGAGCAGAGATACTATTGATATCAATCCCCAGAGCAAAAGAGAAATACCATCATATTTTATGCTATTGCTATATTATTGATATTCAGAGTTTACAGTTCAGAGTTGATGGTATTTATGATTTCAAAGAGATGTTTTACAGAGTTATTGTTCATTGTTATATAAGAGTTCCACTTGCTGAGATTTATTCTCATTTCAGTTATTTTCATGTGATGCAGATCAGAGTGGTGCCTCGGGACGTTGACTGTAGATCGGGGGTCATATGCATACACCGTTGGAAGGAGGATTTTGGCATGATCATAGGAATGATGTTTTGTTTTTGTTATGTCATTTAAATGATCATGTATTTATTTTGTAAAGATATTTGATGAAATGTATTTTGAAACTCCTTCCGTATATTTTAAAGAGAAAATTTTATTTCCGCTGCGTATTTATTTTAAAAGAGGATCGGGGTGTCACATTTAGTGGTATCAGAGCGGTGTTCTTCGGACCAATGCATATGACTTCGTCTACTTTCAACTGTCCGGGTATGTTTTCTTTGCATCTATCTATTGTTATGTATTGATTGGTATCTTGTGAGCATTGTAGAGTAGAGGATGCCTCCTAAGCGTAAGGCGTCAGAGGGGGAGGATAGTTCGTCCTCGAGAGTTGTCGACGAGTTCGGCAAGTTACTGAAGGAGCAGGCTAAGGTTCACAGTGAGCAGATCCAGCAGTTGCTTAGACTGCAAGGAGCAGGCCAGGGCAGAGACCAAGGTAGGGGGCAGGTTGCTCCAGTAGCAGTTGGTTCTGATGCTATCTTTTCTGCGTTTAAGAGGATGGATCCACCCGAGTTTCCAGGCAGCTCCGATCCTTTAGCTGCAGTAGAGTGGGTCAAGGCTTTGGAGGCGATTTTTGATCATCTCCACTATGAGGACAGAGACCGTATCAGTTGTGCTGTTTTCATGCTGGTTAAAGCTGCACGTTTGTGGTGGAATGCGACCAAGGTTGGCATTGATGTTTCTACTTTGAAGTGGTCTGAGTTTACTGAGCTTTTCTACGACAAGTACTTTCCTGATGCACTGCGAGCGAGGAAGGTCACAGAGTTCTTGGAGCTTCGTCAGGGGAGCTTGAATGTGGACGAGTATATTCTCAAGTTCGAGGAGGGTTGCCTTTTTGCTCCGTACATTGCTACCAGTGATAAAGATAAAGGTGCTCACTTCATTCGAGGCCTTAGAGCGGAGATCAGGCGTGATATCAATATGTCCAAGGCTGTGACTTTCAAGGAGATTGTGTCCAAGGCGTTGCTAGCAGAGCAGGACGAGAAAGATATCGCCAGGGAGAGACAGGCGAGGCACCAGGCTAATGTTCAAAGAGGCCAGAGTTCAGGTCAGCGTGGCAGAGATCGATTCAAGGGGAAGGGCAAGGTGGATCAGAGTCCTAGGCCACCGTCAGTGCCAGTTGCTCCGTCTGATTCTGAGAGATCTTTGTGTCCCAAGTGTAGCAGACCCCATCGTGGAGAGTGTAGATTTGGCACTCGTTCTTGCTATCGTTGTGGCATGCCAGGCCATATTTCCAGAGATTGTCCTAGGGGAGCTAGCCAGGAGAAGGTGCAGGGTCGTATCTTTTCGATGACTAAGGAAGGTATTAATCGTAATTCTTCTGTAATCTCTAGTTCCATTTTGATTTCAGGCAGAGTAGCTACTACTTTGATTGATACTGGTGCTACTCATTCTTTTATGTCTGAATTGTTTTTGAGATCTTTGGGTATAGTTCCTTCTGTTATTCCCCTTCAGCTTAGTGTTGTTTTGCCTTCGGGAGATGTTTGTGCCCGACTTCCATAGTGTATGCGTGCCCCGTTCGTTTTGTTGATCGAGAGGTCTTTGCTGATTTGATTGTGATCCCGATGGTTGCCTTTGATGTTATTCTTGGCATGGATTGGCTGTCGACCTATCGTGCTGTTATTGATTGCGTTGCTAAGTCGGTGACTTTTGCAGATGATGACCAGGGAGGAATTCTCGCCAGCTCAGGTACTTCGCTGGTCCTTCCTTTTATTTCGTGTCTTGGTGCTGAGAGGCTATTGTGTAGAGGTTGTGATGTTTTTCTAGCATCTGTTGTGGATATGGATAGACTGATTAAGTTGAATATTGATGATATTGATGTGGTGAGGGAGTTTGCGGATGTGTTTGAGGATGACGTTCCGGGTTTGCCGCCAGATAGAGATGTAGAGTTTGTTATTGATCTTGCTCCAGGTACGGTTCCTATTTCTAAGGCTCCGTATAGGATGGCTCCTACCGAGATGAAAGAGTTGAAGACGCAGTTGCAGGATCTTCTAGATAAGGGTTTCATTCGTCCGAGTTCTTCGCCTTGGGGAGCTCCGGTTCTATTTGTTAAGAAGAAGGACGGGTCTTTGCGTCTGTGTATCGATTACAGAGAGCTCAACAAAGTGACGATCAAGAACAAGTATCCGTTGCCACGGATTGACGATCTATTTGACCAACTCCAGGGTGCCACTGTTTTCTCGAAGATTGATCTTCGGTCTGGCTACTATCAGTTGAAGGTTAGGGAGTCTGATATCCCTAAGACGGCTTTCAGGACCAGGTATGGTCACTATGAGTTTCTCGTGATGTCTTTTGGTTTGACCAATGCCCCTTCTGTTTTCATGGACCTGATGAACCGTGTGTTCAAGCCGTATTTGGATAGCTTCGTCATTGTCTTTATCGACGATATATTGATCTATTCCAAGACCAGAGAGCTTCATTCAGAGCATCTCAGAGTTGTTCTCCAGTTGCTGAGAGAGCGGAGGTTGTTTGCTAAGTTGAAGAAGTGTGAGTTTTGGCTGGATCAGATTTCTTTTCTAGGCCATGTCGTTTCGAGGGATGGCATTGCTGTTGATCCGATGAAGATAGAGGCGATTCAGAAGTGGCCTATTCCTACGACTGTTTCAGAGGTACGCAGTTTCCTTGGTTTGGCGGGTTTTTATCGTCGTTTTATTTCGGATTTTTCCAAGATTGCCCTGCCATTGTCCAATCTGACAAGGAAGACTGTGAAGTTCGAGTGGTCTATAGATTGCCAGAGCGCATTTCAGGAGTTGAAGGATAGATTGACGTCAGCTCCTATTCTCGCATTGCCCAGTGGTTCAGAGGATTTTGTGGTCTTTACCGATGCGTCGAAGAAGGGTCTCGGTGCAGTGTTGATGCAGAGAGGTAAGGTCATTGCCTATGCTTCTCGCCAGTTGAAGGATTATGAGAAGAATTATCCGACGCACGATTTGGAGCTAGCAGCTGTGGTTTTCGCCCTTAAGATTTGGAGACATTATCTGTATGGCGAAAAGTGTGAGATCTTCACAGACCACAAGAGTTTGAAATATCTGTTTTCTCAGAGAGAGCTCAATATGCGGCAGAGGAGGTGGTTAGAGCTGGTCAAAGATTACGATGTGACTATCAGTTATCACCCAGGGAAGGCGAATGTTGTGGCTGATGCTTTAAGCCGCAAGTCGAGTGTTTCATTGAGTTCTTTGATTCAGAGACCGTTACTGATGGATTTGCAGAGAGAGGATATTGATCTGGTGATTCCAGGCACCATTGCTCGTCTTTCAGCGTTAGTTATTCGATCTTCATTGACGGACAGGATTCGTAGAGAGCAGTCGACTGATGTTCAGTTGACAGAGTTGAGAGATAGAGCAGAGATTAGAGGTAATTCAGAGTTTGCCTTGAATGGTGATGGTTTGGTGACTTTCAGAGGTCGTATTTGTGTTCCTTCTGGCGACGATATTCGTAGAGATATTCTGACAGAGGCTCATACCGCGCCGTATTCGATTCATCCAGGCAGTACGAAGATGTATCAGGATCTTCGTCGACTCTACTGGTGGCCAGGTATGAAGAAGGATGTTGCCGTGTTCATTTCTCAGTGCCTTACTTGTCAGCAGGTGAAGATTGAGCACCAGAGACCTGCTGGGACATTGTTGTCGTTGCCGATTCCTCAGTGGAAGTGGGAGCATATTACGATGGATTTCGTGACTGGTCTTCCCAGAGTGCGGAGAGGTTTCAATTCTATTTGGGTTATCGTTGATAGATTGACTAAGTCAGCGCACTTTCTTCCAGTCAAGACGACGTATTCGATGAACCAGTATGCCGAGGACTACATAGCAGAGATTGTTAGACTTCATGGTGTTCCTGTGTCGATCGTGTCTGATCGTGACCCCAGATTTACTTCAGAGTTCTGGAAGAGTTTGCACAGAGCTATGGGTTCGCGATTAGCGTTCAGTACAGCCTATCATCCTCAGAGTGATGGTCAGTCAGAGAGAGTCATTCAGATTCTTGAGGATATGCTCAGAGCGTGTACTATAGACTTTCCAGGTAGCTGGGATTCTTTGTTGCCTTTGGCTGAGTTCACTTATAATAATAGCTACCAGGCGACGATTGGCATGGCACCGTATGAGGCACTTTATGGCAGGAAGTGCAGGTCTCCCTTGTATTGGGACGAGGTTGGTGAGAGGAAGATGTTGGGACCAGAGTTGGTCCAGCAGACTGCTGATGTTGTTGCTGTTATCAGAGAAAGGATGAAGACTGCCCAGTCCAGACAGAAGAGCTATGCAGATGTTCGTCGCAGACCTTTGCAGTTCGAGATTGGCGACCACGTGTTTCTGAAGATAGCACCTCTCAAGGGTGTGATGAGATTTGGCAAGAAGGGCAAGTTGAGTCCTAGATTTATTGGTCCATTCGAGATTTTGGACAGAGTTGGTGACAGAGCCTACAGATTAGCCCTACCTCCAGATCTTGACAGAGTTCATAATGTGTTTCACGTTTCGATGCTCAGGAAGTATGTTGCAGATCCTTCCCATGTTCTACGCCATGAGCCATTGGACTTGACGCCGAATTTGACATATCAAGAGATTCCGATTCAGATTTTGGATCGCACAGTTAGAGTTCTGAGGAACAAAGAGATCGGCATTGTCAAAGTTCTTTGGAGGAACCATTTGTTAGAGGAGGCTACGTGGGAACCAGAGGATGAGATGAGAGAGAAGTATCCTGAGTTGTTCGTGCCGTGACGTCAATTTCGCGGACGAAATTCCCTTAAGGGGGGGAGATTGTAATAGCCGAGCCCAGTGTACGGTACGATTTAAGTTTCGTTTGTTATTTGGGATATTTGATTAGATGTTCAGAGTTGTATTTTTGGGCTATAGTATTGTTAGTTTTATTGTCTTGAGGTGTTAGTTGATGTTGGTTGTTCGTTTCAGAGTTTCGGATCGATTCTAATTGCATGGGAATAGTGCTTTGCCGTGGCTTGAGTGCACCCGCGCTCTTAACTGGAGTGCCCCCGCGGTGTACTGTGCTGTTTTGGAGTTGGAATGCCGTGAGCACACCGCACCCGCGGTGATGTAGAGACCGCCCCTGCGGTAGAGACCGCACCCGCGCTGCTTGCGTCGCCGCACCCGCGCTGTTCGTGTTCCAGAATTTTTGAGTATGCCGTAGCCATTGCGCACCCGCGGTCCTTGTGTTGGCGCACCCGCGGTGAAGGTATGGGCGAGTTTTTAAGCTACTTTTTGGAGTGGTTGGCCATACTTTCCCTTTCTTTTCTCCTCCATTCTCGACTTTTCTCTCCATTTCTAGGGTTTTTGGTCATTTCTTTCACTTCCTATCTTCGATTCAAGCGTTTGTTTGGAATTTCGACTTGAGATCGACGTTCTCCTTGGTGCTAGGAAGCTTGGGTAAGTTTTTGGTGCGATTCTGTTAAGGTTGTAAATTAAGAGTTGTTTAGGTTGGTTGTTTATGTGGATTTATGGATTATTTAGCTTGTAATCTTGGATATTTAGTTGATATTGGTGTTATTTGTGGATTATTTGTTGTAGGTGGTGATCAAGAGCTAAGTTGAGGTGTTTGTTGTGGTTTGTAAGTGGAAATTCATTCCTTTTGCTCACATGATTTTATATGTATGTGTTTCAAAGAGTTTATTGTGTTATTCCCTTTCATTTGATCCATAGTATGTATTGTTATATGTATTGGAGGCATTGTATGTCTCATTATTGATTAAAGGGAATACAAAGAGATATATAGAGTTCAAAGTGATTGTTAAAACCAGAGAAGAGTTTAAATGTTTTCGGATTGATAAATACATAGTCAGAGATTGCATGCAATATTAGATGATCATCGCCCAGAGGCTTATATCCCTCAGAGTTATCGGTATTTATATCGATTTGGGATACGAGCAACCCCAGAGCAGAGATACTATTGATATCAATCCCCAGAGCAAAAGAGAAATACCATCATATTTTATGCTATTGCTATATTATTGATATTCAGAGTTTACAGTTCAGAGTTGATGGTATTTATGATTTCAAAGAGATGTTTTACAGAGTTATTGTTCATTGTTATATAAGAGTTCCACTTGCTGAGATTTATTCTCATTTCAGTTATTTTCATGTGATGCAGATCAGAGTGGTGCCTCGGGACGTTGACTGTAGATCGGGGGTCATATGCATACACCGTTGGAAGGAGGATTTTGGCATGATCATAGGAATGATGTTTTGTTTTTGTTATGTCATTTAAATGATCATGTATTTATTTTGTAAAGATATTTGATGAAATGTATTTTGAAACTCCTTCCGTATATTTTAAAGAGAAAATTTATTTCCGCTGCGTATTTATTTTAAAAGAGGATCGGGGGTGTCACAACAACAAGTCAATTTAGAAATTCCAATCCAAATTAACATTCTCATAGGCAATGCACCCGCAACAAATTGTTGAGCATCATCGTTTTATGAAAAGAAAAATCATCTGAGATCTATCCCAAAAACAAAAATAGAACCCTCCCTTCTTAGTCCTAGCAACCCAAATAAAGTCCATAGAAATGTCATCCAAGTTCTTTTAATGCGTTCCAAAGATGACTTCTTTGTCACGTTTGAGTAAAGTAGAGAAAACAACAATTTTGTGCCAAGTTTAGCCATAAAGTATTCCAAAAGTAACTAAAGAATATAACATTGCGACCAGAAACAATAGTCCTAGGCATGCCATGCAACCTAACAACTTCTCTAAAAAATAAATCCGCAATGTTTGAAGCATCATCGGTTTTATGACAAGCTATAAAATGTGCCATCTTAGAGAATCTATCCACAACAACAAAAATAGAATCTCTCCCCTTCTTGGTCCTAGGCAACCCCAAAATAAAGTCCATAGAAATGTCAATCCAAGTTCTTTTTAAGAATAACACGCAAAAGTGTTCCCAAAGTTCTATTGACAAGTTCAGTTTGTCCATCCGTTTGAAGATGACAATTAGTAGAAAACAACAGTTTTGTGCCAAGTTTAGCCCATAAAGTCTTCCAAAAGTAACTCAAGAATTTAACATCGCGACCAGAAACAATAGTCCTAGGCATGCCATGCAACCTAACGACTTCTCTAAAGAACAAATCCGCAATGTTTGAAGCATCATCGGTTTTATGACAAGCTATAAAATGTGCCATCTTAGAGAATCTATCAACAACAACAAAAATAGAATCCCTCCCCTTCTTAGTCCTAGGCAACCCCAAAATAAAGTCCATAGAAATGTCAATCCAAGTTCTATTTAAGAATAGCACGCAAAAGTGTTCCCAAAGTTCTATTGACAACTTCAGTTTGTCCATCCGTTTGAGGATGACAAATAGTAGAAAACAAAACTTTTGTGCCAAGTTTAGCCCATAAAGTCTTCCAAAAGTAATTCAAGAATTTAACATCGCGACCAGAAACAATAGTCCATGCCATGCTACCTAGCGACTTCTCTAAAGAACAATTCCGCAATGTTTGAAGCATCATAGGTTTTATGACAAGCTATAAAATGTGCCATCCTAGAGAATCTATCCACAACAACAAAAATAGAATCTCTCCTATTCTTAGTCATAGGCAACCCCAAAATAAAGTCCATAGAAATGTCAATCCAAGTTCTTTTTAAGAATAGCACGCAAAAGTGTTCCTAAAGTTCTATTGACGACTTCAGTTTGTCCATCCGTTTGAGGATGACAAGTAATAGAAAACAACAATTTTGTGCCAAGTTTAGCCCATAAAGTATTCCAAAAGTAACTAAAGAATATAACATCGCGATCAGAAACAATAGTCATAGGTATGCCATGCAACCTAACGACTTCTCTCAAGAACAAATCCGCAATGTTTGAAGCATCATCGGTTTTATGACAAGCTATAATATGTGCCATCTTAAAGAATCTATCCACAACAACAAAAATAGAATCCCTCCCCTTCTTAGTCCTAGGAAACCCCAAAATAAAGTCCATAGAAATGCCTACCCAAGTTCTTTTTAAGAATAGCACGCAAAAGGGTTCCCAAAGTTCTATTGACGACTTCAGTTTGTCCATCCGTTTGAGGATGACAAGTAGTAGAAAACAACAATTTTTGTGCCAAGTTTAGCCCATAAAGTCTTCCAAAAGTAACTCAAGAATTTAACATCGCGACAAGAAACAATAGTCCTAGGCATGCCATGCAACCTAACGACTTCTCTAAAGAACAAATCCGCAATGTTTGAAGCATCATCGGTTTTATGACAAGCTATAAAATGTGTCATCTTAGAGAATCTATCCACAACAACAAAAATAGAATCCTTCCCCTTCTTAGTCCTAGGCAACCCCAAAATAAAGTCCATAGAAATGTCAATCCAAGTTCTATTTAAGAATAGCACACAAAAGTGTTCCCAAAGTTCTATTGACAACTTCAGTTTGTCCATCCGTTTGAGGATGACAAGTAGTTGAAAACAACAGTTTTGTGCCAAGTTTAGCCCATAAAGTATTCCAAAAGTAACTAAAGAATATAACATCACGACCAAAACAATAGTCCTAGGCATGCCATGCAACTTAACGACTTCTCTAAAGAACAAACCCGCAATGTTTGAAGCATCATCGGTTTTATGACAAGCTATAATATGTGCCATCTTAGAGAATCTATCCACAACAACAAAATTAGAATCCCTCCCCTTCTTAGTCCTAGGCAACCCCAAAATAAATTCCATAGAAATGTCAATCCAAGTTCTATTTAAGAATAGCACGCAAAAGTCTTCCCAAAGTTCTATTGACAAGTTCAGTTTGTCCATCCGATTGAGGATGACAAGTAGTTGAAAACAACAGTTTTGCGCCAAGTTTAGCCCATAAAGTCTTCAAAAGTAACCAAAGAATATAACATCACGACCAAAAACAATAGTCCTAGGCATGCCATGCAACCTAACAACTTCTCTAAAGAACTAATCCGCAATGTTTGAAGCATCATCGGTTTTATGAAAAGCTATAAAATGTGTCATCTTAGAGAATCTATCCACAACAACAAATATAGAATCCCTCCCCTTATTTGTCCTAGGCAACCCCAAAATAAAGTCCATAGAAATGTCAATCCATGTTCTATTTAAAAATAGCACGCAAAAGTGTTCCCAAAGTTCTATTGACAACTTCAGTTTGTCCATCCGTTTGAGGATGACAAGTAGTAGAAAACAACAATTTTGTGCCAAGTTTAGCCCATAAAGTCTTCCAAAAGTAACTCAAGAATTTAACATCGCGACTAGAAACAATTGTCCTAGGCATGCCATGCAACCTAACGACTTCTCTAAAGAAAAAATCCGCAATGTTTGAAGCATCATCGGTTTTTGATAAGCTATAAAATGTGCCATCTTAGAGAATCTATCAACAACAACAACAAAAATATAATCCCCCCCCCCCTTCTTAGTCCTAGGCAACCCCAAAATAATGTCCATAGAAATGTAAATCAAAGTTCTTCTTAAAGTTCTATTGACAACTTCAGTTTGTCCATCCGTTTGAAGATGACAAGTAGTAGAAAACAACAATTTTGTGCCAAGTTTAACCCATAAAGTCTTTCAAAAGTAATTCAAGAATTTAACATCGCGAACAGAAACAATAGTCCTAGGCATGCCATGCCACCTAGAGACTTCTCTAAAGAACAAATCTGCAATGTTTGAAGCATCATCGGTTTTATGACAAGCTATAAAATGTGTCATCTTAGAGAATCTATCCACAACAACAAAAATAGAATCTCTCCCTATTCTTAGACATAGGCAACCCCAAAATAAAGTCCATAGAAATGTCAATCCAAGTTCTTTTTAAGAATAGCACGCAAAAGTGTTCCCAAAGTTCTATTGACGACTTCAATTTGTCCATCCGTTTGAGGATGACAAGTAGTAGAAAACAACAATTTTGTGCCAAGTTTAGCCCATAAAGTATTCCAAAAGTAACTAAAGAATATAACATCGCGATCAGAAACAATAGTGATAGGCATTCCATGCAACCTAACGACTTCTCTAAAGAACAAATCCGCAATGTTTGAAGCATCATCGGTTTTATGACAAGATATAAAATGTGCCATCTTAGAGAATCTATCCACAACAACAAAAATAGAATCCCTCCCCTTCTTAGTACTAGGCAACCCCAAAATAAAGTCCATAGAAATGTCAATCCAAGTTCTTTTTAAGAATAGCACACAAAAGTGTTCCCAAAGTTCTATTGACGACTTCAGTTTATCCATCCGTTTGAGGATGACAAGTAGTAGAAAACAACAATTTTGTGCCAAGTTTAGCCCATAAAGTCTTCCAAAAGTAACTCAAGAATTTAACATCGCGACCAGAAACAATAGTCCTAGGCATGCCATGCAACCTAACGACTTCTCTAAAGAACAAATCCACAATGTTTGAAGCATCATCGGTTTTATGACAAGCTATAAAATGTGTCATCTTAGAGAATCTATCCACAACAACAAAAATAGAATCCTTCCCCTTCTTAGTCCTAGGCAACCCCAAAATAAAGTCCATAGAATTGTCAATCCAAGTTCTATTTAAGAATAGCACGCAAAAGTGTTCCCAAAGTTCTATTGACAACTTCAGTTTGTCCATCCGTTTGTGGATGACAAGTAGTTGAAAACAACAGTTTTGTGCCAAGTTTAGCCCATAAAGTATTCCAAAAGTAACTAAAGAATATAACATCACGACCAAAACAATAGTCCATGGCATGCCATGCAACCTAACGACTTCTCTGAAGAACAAACCCGCAATGTTTGAAGCATCATCGGTTTTATGACAAGCTATAATATGTGCCATCTTAGAGAATCTATCCACAACAACAAAATAGAATCCCTCCCCTTCTTAGTCCTAGGCAACCCCAAAATAAATTCCATAGAATGTCAATCCAAGTTCTATTTAAGAATAGCACGCAAAAGTGTTCCCAAATTTCTATTGACAAGTTCAGTTTGTCCATCCGATTGAGGATGACAAGTAGTTGAAAACAACAGTTTTGTGCCTAGTTTAGCCCATAAAGTCTTCCAAAAGTAACCAAAGAATAAAACATCACGACCAAAAAAATAGTCCTAGGCATGCCATGCAACCTAACAACTTCTCTAAAGAAATAATCCGCAATGTTTGAAGCATCATCGGTTTTATGAAAGCTATAAAATGTGTTATCTTAGAGAATCTATCCACAACAACAAATATAGAATCCCTCCCCTTATTTGTCCTAGGCAAACCCCAAAATAAAGTCCATAGAAAATGTCAATCCAAGTTCTTTTAATAATACACGCAAAAGTGTTCCCAAAGTTCTATTGACACAGCATCAACTTCTGGATCCATCCGTTTGAGGATATGACAATAGTAGAAATACGAACAATTTTGTGCCTCCAGTTTAGTCCCATAAAGTGCCTTCCAAGGTAACCACCAGAATTTTTAACATCGCGAGCGCTACGGACAACAATAGTCCTAAGGCTTCCATGCAACCTAACGGATTCTCATAAAGAAAAATCTCGGCAATGTTTGAAAGCATCATCTGTTTATGAATAGCTATAAAATGTGCCATCTTAAGAGAATCTATCACAAGCAAAATATCCCCCCCACCCAATAAATCCTCACCTCCCTAAAACCATTACCCCAGTTAATCATAGGCACGCCCAAAAGAAAATAGGTGCCAAGAAAATGCTAAATCAAAGTTCTTTAAGCTACGCCCAAATCCAAATTCTATTGACAACCCAGTTTGTCGGCTTGTTTGAGGATGAAAATAGTAGAAAGAAAACGACAATTTTGTGCCAAGTTTAAGCCGCATAAAGCGTTCAAAGTAACTCAAGGAAATTTACATCGGTCGACCAGAAAACAATAGATCCTAGGGCATTACATTCAACGTATAGACTTCTCTAAAGAACAAATCCAAATGTTGAAGCTCATCGGTTTTATGACAAAGCTATAAAATGTGCACTTAGAGAAGAATCCACAACAAATAAACAACTAGAATCCCTCCCCTTCTTGTCTAGGCAACTCCCAGAATAAATCCGTGGAATGGCAATCCAAAGTTCTTTTTTAAGAATGGCACGCAAAAAGTGTTCCCAAAGTTCTGAAAACTATGCTACTTCAGTTTGTCCACCGTTGAGGAGGACAAGTAGTAGAGAAAACGAAAATTTTTGCCAAGTTTGTTATAGCCATAAAGTCATTCAAGTAACTTCAAAGAAGTAAACATCGCGACCAGAAAAATAGTCCTAGGCATGCGCATATCAACTATAAGCGCTTCTCCTAAAGAAAAGAATCCGCCAATGTTGAAGCATCTCGGTTTTATGACAAGCTATAAAAATGGATGCATGCGTTGAGAATTCTATGCGCACAACAACAAACATATAAGTCCCCTCTCCTTCTTAGTCCCTAGGCAACCCCAAATAAGAGTCCATAGAATGTCATCCGAAAGTCTTTGTAAGAATAGGCAAGCGCAAAAGTGTTCCGGCAAAAGTTCTATTGACAACTTCAGTTTGTCCAACTTAGAGAGCATAGTAGAAATGTACGAGCCGAGTTACGGTCTTTAATTGTTAGTATGATTAGAGCAGAGTTATGGCTATGTATAGAAGTCAATTTGTAGTTGCATGTTAGCAAAGTTTCGTTCGCAAAAGTCTCATCGAGGCATTGTAAAATAGCGTAGCAGGAAAATGGAGTCCTAGTGCACCATGCAGGAGTACCGCGCTTCTTAAGGAAGCCAGCCCGCAGTTCTATAATGTTTTGAAGATTCGAATGCGTGAGACAAGTTGCAAAAGCCATCTTACCGGAACGTGATACAAAATAGAGACCTGCCCCCATCTGTGGCCAAAAAAAGTCAAGATGTCAAGCGTCTTTTAGAGGAAGCAGGTTCAAGATGCAACTTAGGAACCGGAGGGTGAAGTAGTGGGGGACCGCATTTGGCCAAGTGCAAGGGTAGCCGGGGGCCGGCGGATAGGGTCGTGTTATTGGGTTTGAGTGGCAGGGTGTTGGGCTAGAGTATGTAGATGTTGAGGGGGAGTGGTGGGGGGCGAGTTGGACGGGGGGATTGAGTTGGGGGGGGGGGGGGGAGGGGGGATAGGTTTGGCGGCGGAGACGACGGCGCACACGCGCGTTCTTGTCTATCTCGCCCCCGGGCAGAGGACCGCACCGCGCTGTTCATGCGCCCTGTGATGTTCCAGATTTTTTTTGGGTATCCGTATGCCATTGCGGCACACGCGCTAGTCCTTTGTGGCGGGCCACCGCGGTGAAGGTATGGGTCGAAGATTTTTACGCTACTTTTGACGTGGTTCGGCCATACTTTCCCTTTCTTCTTTTCCTCCTCTGATCATTCTCGACTTTTCTCTCATTTCTTGCTAAGGGTTTTTGGTCATTTCTTTCACTTCCTATCTTCGATCAAAGCGTTGTTTGGAATTTCGACGTGAGATCGACATTCTCCTTGGTGCTAGGAAGCTGGTATAAGTTTTTGGTGGCGATTCATGTTAAAGGTGGTAAATTAAGTTGTTGTTTATGGTTGGTTGTTTTGTGGATTATATGGATATTTAGGCTTGTAAGGTCTTGGATTTAGTTGATATTGGTGTTATTTGTGGATTATTGGTCTTAGTTGGTGATCAGAGCGGCTAAGTTGAGGGGTTGTTGTGTTGTGAGTGGGAAAATTCATCCTTTTGCTCACATGATTTTATTGTATGTGTTTCAAAAAGTTTTTGTGTATTCCCCTTTCATTTGAGCCATAGTATGTAGTGTTATATGTATTGGAAGGCATGTAGTTGCATTATCGATTAAGAGGAATACAAAGGAGATATATAATGAGTTCAAAGTGATTGTTAAAAAACCAGAGAGCAGAGGCTTAATAATGTTGCGGATTGATAATACATAGTAGAGATTGGCATGCATATAGATGGATCATCGCAGAGGCTTATATCCATCAGAGTTTATTCGGTATTAATATCGGTTTGGGATACGAGTCAACCAACCCCAGGAGAGAGATACTATTGATATCAATCACCCAGAGCAAAAAGAGAAATACCACTCATATTTTTATGGCTATTTGGCTATATTATTGATATTCAGAGTTTAGCAAGGCGTTCAGAGTGATGGTATTATTGATTTCTACAAAGAGGATTTTTAACGACGGTTAATTGGTTTAACATTAGTATACTAAGAGTTCCACTTGGCTGCGCTTTTCTATTCTCATTTCAGTTATTTCATTAGTGGCAGATCGGTGGTGCCTCGGGACGTTGACTGTAGATTGGCGGGGTCATATGGCATACACAACCGGTTGCGAGGAAGGAGATTTTTGGCAATGATCATAAGAATGATATTTGTTTTTGTTATGTCATTTAAATGGATCATTAGTTTATTTTGTAAGAGATTTGATTGAAAATGTAAGTTTGCACACTCCGTCCGTATATTTTAAAGTGAGAAATGTTTATTTCCGCTGGCGTATTTTATTTATTAAAGATCGGGGTTAGGTTGGCGAAGGGGTGGTCACACTTTAGTGGTATAAGAGCGGTGTTCTTCGGGGGACCAAGCATATGACTTCGTCTCACTTTTCAACTGTCGGGGCGGGTATGTTGTTCTGTTGCATCTATCTATGTTTGTATTGATTTGGTAATCTTGGAAGCATTGATAGTAGAGGCTGCTCCGAAAGGGGCGTAAGCGTCAGGGGGAGGATAGTTCGCCTCGAGAGTTGTCGACGACGTTCGGCAAGTTACTGAAGGAGGCAGGCTAAGGTTCAGCAGGAGCAGTCAGATCCAGCAGTGCTTAGACTGCAAGGAGGGGCAGGCCAGGCAGGAGACCAACGGTAGGGGCAAGGTTGCTTCCAGTAGCAGTTGGTTCTGTGCTATAGCTTTTCTAGCTTTTCATCTCTAAAGAGATGGATCGCACCCGAGTTTCCATGCGGGCAGCTCGATCCTTTAGAAAGAACTGGCAGTAGAGTAGGGGGTCAGCTTTTGGGAGGATTGCGATTTTTGATATCTCCACTATGAGGCACAGAGGAACCGGTAATCAGTTGTGGTGTTTCATGCTAGGTGTTAAAGCTGGCACGTTGTGGTTGGAATGCGACAAGGTTGGCATGATTGATGTTTCTACTTGAAGTGGTGGGTGCTAAGTAAGTGGTAGGTACTGAACAAGGGTTTCATACGACAGACTTTCCTGGATGCACTGTGGCGAGGCGAGGAAGGTCATCAGAGTGCTTGGGTCTTTCGTCAGGGGAGCTGAATGTGGAAACGAGTATATTCTCTCCCAAGTTCGAGGAGGGTTGCCATTTTGGCTCCGTCATTGCTACCAGGAGTGATAAAGATAAAGGTTCACTCTGTCGAGGGGCCTTAGAGCGGAGATAAGGCGTGATATCAAGTATGTCCAAGGGCATGGTCAAGGGGGACTTTCAAGGAGTTGTGTCGCAAGGCGTTGCTAGCAGAGCAGGGACGAGAAAGAGATAATCGCCAGGGAGAGTGGAGAGACAGGACGAGGGCAACCAGAAACGCTTGCAATGTTCAAAGATGCCAAGTTCATCAAGCGTTGTCGATGATCGATTCAATGGGAAGTTCAATGTGATTCAAGTTCCCTAGATTAGCCACGCTGTCATGTCATTTGCTGCCTCTGATTGCTATAATCTGTTGGTCCAAGTGTTAGCAGTAGCCCCCAATCGTGGTAGATGTTGTATATTTTGGCAGCTCGTTCTTGCTTACTTTGTGGGCATGCCAGGAAGAACTCATATTTCCCATTTGTGGAGAGTTGTCCTAGGGCTTAGCCAGGAGGGCAGGTGCAAGGTCGTGTCGTATCTTTTCGATGACTAAGTAAGGTATTAAATCGTTAATTCTTCGTGTATTCTAGTTCGATGTTGATTTGCAGGCGAAGTAGCTAACTACTTTGGATGATAATGGTTTGGCTACTCATCTTTTATGTTGATCGGAATTGTTTTTGAGAATCTTTTGGGTATAGATTCCTTCTGTTATTCCCGGCTTTCCCGTTCAAGGGCTTAGTGTTGTTTTGGCCTTCGGGAGATGTTTGTGTGTGCCCCGACTTCGCATAGTGTATGGCGTGCCCCGTCGTTTGGATTGATCGAGAGGTCTTTGCTGGATTTTGATTGTGATCCCGAGCGCGATGGTTGGGCCTTTGATGTTATCTTGGGCTGGATTGGCTGTCGACCTATCGATGGGCTGTATTGATGTGGCGTTGAGCTAAGATCGGTGACTTTTGGCAGATTGATGACACGGGCAGGAGGGGGAATTCCTCGCGCCAAGTCAGGTACTTCGCTGGTCGCTTCCTTTTATTATTTTATTCGTGGCTTGGTGCTGAGAGGCTATTGTGTTAAGGTTGTGATGTTTTCTCTAAGGCATCTGTTGTGTAGATGGATAAGACTGATTAAGTTGAATATTGATGATATGAGTGGTGAGGGAGTTTTGCGGATGTGTTTGAGGATGATGTTCGTCCGGGTTTGGCCGCCAAAGGATGTAGAGGTTGTGGTTATTGTCTGTGCTCCAGGTACGGTTGCTATTCTTACTAAGGCTCGCGTATAGGATGGTCTCCTAACGATCGAAGAAAGAGTTGAAGACGGGCAGTTGCAGGATCTTCTAGATAAGGGTTTCAATTCAGTCCGAGATTCTTTCGCACTTGGGAAGGCTCCGGTTTTTCGTATTTGTTAAGAGAAAGGACGGTCCTTTGGCGTTTGTGTATCGATTACAGAGAAGCTCAAACAAAGTGACGTCAAGACAGCAAGTATCGTGTGCACGGATTGACGATCTTATTTGAACCAACCCAGGGTGCCCACTGTTTTCTCTAAGATTTGATTCTCGGACGGGTACTACTACTATCAGTTGAAGGGGAGGTTAGAGGAGTCGGATATCCTAGAACGGCTGTCTCAGGACGGGGCTTATGGTCACTATGAAGTTTCGTCGTGGATGGGTCTTTTGGTTTTGACCAATGCCCCTCCTTCTGGTTTTCAATGGGACCTCGTTGATGAACCGGTTGTTAAAGCGGCAGTATTGGATAGCTTTACTGTCATTGGTCTTTATTAACGACGATATATTGACTATTCCAAGACCACAGAGACTCATTTCATGAGCATCTCAGAGTTGTGCTGTCTTTGCTCAGGCCAGTTGTGAGAGGAGGCGGAGGTTGTTGCTAAGTGAAGAAGTGGAAGGGTGGCGGAATCCAGAATTTCGTTTCTAGGCAGTCGTTCAGAGGGAGGGCATTGCTGGTGATTCCGATGTGGAAGATAGTGGCGAGGGAGCGAATGTATTGCCCATTCCTAGCGACTGTTTCACAGAGGTACAGCAGTTTCCTTGGTTGGCGGGTTTTTAATTCGGTGTTACAAGTTCGGATTTTTCAGCAAGATTTGCCCTGCCATTGTCCAAACTGACAAGGAAGACTGTGAAAGTTCGAGTGGTTCTAAGAGAATTGCCAGAGCGGGCATTCAGGGTTGAAGGGTAGATGACGTCAGCTCCTATTCCTCGCATTGTGCCGGGCATGTGGTTCAGAGGGATTTGTGGTCTTATTACGAGTGCGTCGAAGAAGAGGGTCCGGTTGGGGGGCAAAGTGTTAGATGCAGAGAGGTAGGCGATTTGGCCTATGCTTCGCCATTTGAAGGAGATCTGATGGCGAATATCCGACGCAGACATTTGGAGCTAGGCAAGACTGTGGTTTGCCCCTCGCCCTTTTAAGATTGGAAGACATTATCTGTATGGCGAAAGGAATGTGAGATCTTCACAGACGCACAAGAGTTTGAATATTCTGTTTCCTTCCCCTTTCCCAGAAAGAGCTCAATATGCGGCAGAGGGGTCTATGCGAGAGGGGCTGGTTTGAGAGCGTCAAAGATTCGATGTGCATCAGTTATCAGAGTCTATCACCCAGGCCAGGAGGACGAATGTGTGTGGCTGAGGCCTTATAGCCCGCAATGTCGAGTGTTGCATTGAGTTCTGATTCAGAAGACCGTAGCTGATGGATTGCAGAGAGAGGATATGAGTTCTGGTGGATCGCGGAGGGGGCACCATTGCTACGTCTTTCTTTTCTCAATCAGGCGTTTATTCTGCCTTATTTCGGGAATTCACGGTAGGTAGTATGATTAATACAGCTTAGACGGACAAAGGATTCGTAGAGAGAGCAGTCGATGACGGTCTGATTTCATGTTGACATCAGAGTTGAGAGATAGAGGCGAGAGTATGGATGGAATCAAAGAGTTTGGCCTTGATAATGGTGATGGTTTGGTGAGCTTTCAGAGGTCGTATAGTATTGTATTGTGTCCGTGCTTGGCCTTGCCTTTGGCAGCGATATTCGTAGAGATATTCTGACGAGGCGAGGCATCATAGAAAGGCGATGACCGGGCGCGCGTATCGATATCATCCAGGCAGTACGAAGATGATATGCGATCTTCGTCTGACTTCACTGGGGCCAGGTATGAAGAAGGATGTTGCCGTGTTCATTTCTCCATCCAGTGCGCCTTACTTTGTAGCAGGCATGAGTGAAGATGAAGCAACCAGAGACCTGCTGGGACAAATTGGTTGCGTTGGCTGCCGATTCGCCGTGGGAAGTGGGAGGCATATTACGATGGATTCAGTGACTCTATTGGGTCTTTCCCAGCGTGCGGCGAGTGTTCAATTAGTATTTGGGTTATCGTTGGATTAGATGACTAAAGTCAGCGCAGCAGTTCCTTCCAGTCAAACGAGGTATGTCGATGAACCAGTATGGCCGGAGGGACACATAGGCAGAGATGTTAGATTCATTGGTGTTCCTGTGGTCGGGATCGTTGTCTGGTTATGACCGGGGTGACCCCAGATTTACTTCAGAGTTCTTGGAAGAGTTTGGGCACGAAGGCTATGGGTTGCGGAATAGCGTCAGTACAGCACATTCATCGCTCAGAGAGTGATGGTGGGCAGTCACAGAGAGATCATAATCAGATTACTTGGATATGCTGCAAATGAGGCGTGTCTATAAGACTTTCAGGTAGCGTGGATTTGCTTGTTGGCCTTTGGCTGAGTTCACGTATATAATAGCTCCGGAAAAAGGGCGAACGATTGGGCATGGCACCGTTGAGGGCACATTTAGGGCAGGAAGTGCAGTCTCAACAACTGTATTGGGACAGTTGGTGGGGAGAGGAAAGATGTGGAGCCAGAGTTGGTCAAGCAGGCAGACTGGCTGATGTGTTGCTGTTATCAAGAGAAAGGGAGGCAGACATGGGGCCCAGTTCAAGACAGAAGAGCTATGCAGATGTCGTCGCAGACCTTTGCAGTTCGAGATGGGGCGACCACGGTTTTCTGAAGATAGGCACCTCCTGGGTGGCTGTGATGAGATTGGCAAGAAGGGCAAGTTGAGTCGGCTAGATTTATTGGTCCCTTCGAGATTTGGACAGAGTTTGTGACAGGCTGACAGGAGTAGCCCTGACAAAGCCTATCCTCAGATCTGAGCAGAGGTCATAATGTGTTTCACCGTTTGCGATGCTCAGGAAGTATTGAGCAATCCTTCCATGTGGTCTACGGCGGCATGAGCCATGGGACTTGACGCCGAATTTTGACATACAAGAGATCCGATAGCCAGATTTTGGATCTGCACAGTTAGAGTCTACGGAAGGGGAACAAAGAGGGCTCGCCCCCGCATTGTCAAAGTTCTTTGGGGAACCATTTGTTGAGAGGAGGGTACGTGTAACAGGGCAGGATGAGATGAGAGAGAAGTATCCTTATTGTCTGTGGCCGTGACGTCACAATTTGCGGCGGACGAAATTCCCACTTAAATGGGTGGGGGATGTCATCTCCGTAAGCAGGAGGGCCCACGTGTTACGGTACGATTTAAGTTTCGTGTGTTATTTGGGGATATTGATTAGATGTTCACGCGATTGTATGTTTTATGGGCTTGTGCTCGTTTTTGTTGTCTTTCGTGATGCTGTGTGTAGTTGAGTGGGTTGTTCGTTCATCATTGGCAGGTTTCGGATCGATTCTAATTGCATGGGAATATGAGGCTTTGGGGCCTGGCAATTGAGTGGGGGCACGCGGTACGCGCGCTCTTAACTGGAGTGTCGGCCGCAGCGGTGTACTGTGCTGTTTTGGAGTTGGAAGGGCCGATGAGCAACACCGGGCAACCCCGGTGATGTAGAGACCGCGCGCAGCAACCCGTAGAAGACCGCCCCTGGCGGTAGAGAGCGGGCGCACGCCTGCGGGCTGGAAGGGCTTGCGGTCGCCGCACCCGCGATGTTCGTGTTCGCATCGTTTTTCCGGATAAGAGAATTTTTTATGAGTATGCCGTAGCCATTGCGCAGCGACGGAGCCAGAGGCCGGCAGGCGCATCCTTTGTGTTGGCGGGCAGAAGCGGTGACGCGGTGAAGGGTAGGGGCGAGTTTTTGAAAGCTACTTTTTGGAGTGGTTGGGCGCATACTTTCCCCTTTCTTTTCTCTCTCCATTTCTCGCATTTTTCTGCACTGTCTTTTTGTTAGCTTTTCTTCATTTGCTCTTTTCCTTTGCTCGGCTCTTCTTCTCCTGCTTTTCTCTGCGCTCGCAATTCTCGACTTTTTTCTTCGCATTTCTTAGGGGTTTTTTATGTCATATTCGCTATCTTTATTCTTGTGTATCAATTTATTTCTTTTCGGATGTTCTATTCAGATTTTCTATTTTCTTGTTCTTACATTGCAGGGCTTCTATCTCTTCGATTGGGGGCGAACAGAGCGATTTGTTTGGAATTTCGAGCGTGAGATCGACTTTCTCCTTGTGCTAGGAAGGCTTGGGTAAGTTTTTGGTGCGATTCTGTTAAGTTGTAAATTAAGGAGTTTTTAGGAGGTTGGTTGGTTTATGGTGGATGTAGGGATTATTTAGGCATTGTAATCTGTGGATATTTAGTTGATATTGGTGTGATTTTGGATTAGTTGTTAGTAGGTGGTGTATGGCAAGGAGCTAAGTTGAGGGTGTTTTGTTGTGGTTTGTAAAGTGGAAATTCATAATTCGGCTTTTTATTGCTGCACATGATTTTATATTATGTATGTGGTTTCAAAGAATTTATTGTGTTATTGGAGGCGGCGCTTTCATATTTTGATGTCGGCATAGTTATTATTGTTAGTAATGTATTGGAGGTCATTGTATGTGCATCAGTATTGATTAAAGGGAAGACAAAAGGAATATATAGAAGTCAAAGTGATTGTTAAAACGCGAGAGAAGAAGTTTAAATTGTTTTCTGTGATTGATAAAACGAATAGTCAGAGATTGCATGGGCAATAATTAGATGATTCATCGGCCCAGAAGGCTATATGCCCTGCAGGAGTTATCGGAGTTATAAATATCGATTTGGATAGGACGAGGGGCAAAGCGCCCAGAGCAGAGATACTATGATATCAATTCCCAGAGGGGCAAATAGAAGAAATTACCATCAATATATTATTAGGCTATTGCTATATTTTGATGATTCAGAGTTTACAGTTCGCAGTTGATGGTCATGTATGAGTTCAAAGAGAATGTTTTTAGGCAAGTTATGTGTCATTGTATCATAAATGAGTTCCACTTGCTGAGATTTATTGCTCAGTTCAGTTATTTGCAAGTGATGGCAGATGCAGAGTGGGTGCTCTCGGGAAACGTTGAACTGTAGATCGGCGGGTCATATGGCATACAAACGGGCGTTGGAAAGGAGGATTTTTTGGGCATGATCATAGGAATGATAATGATGTTTTGTTTTTGGTTATGACATTTAAATGATGCATGTATTTATTTTGTAAAGATATTTGATGAATGTGATTGTGAAACTCCTTCCGGTATATTTTTAAAGAGGGAAATTTTTTTTTATTGTCCGGCTTTCCCCTGCGTATTTATTGTAAAAAGGAGGATGCGGGGTGTCAGGCAGAAAACAACAATTTTTTGTGCCAAGTTTAGGGCCCATAAAGTACTTTTCCAAAAGTAACTCAAATATAATATAACAATCGGAGGGGGGCGATCAAGAAACAATAGTCATAGGCATGCCAGGCAGAAACCTAACTGTCTTCTCTAAAGAAGCAAATCGGGGGCGGAAATCCGCAATGTTTTGAAAGGGCATCATCGGTTTTAATGAAAAGCTAATAAAATATGCTCATCTATGAGAGATTCTAATAATGCACAAAAGCAAAAATAGAAATCCGGGTCCCTACCCCTGCGTAGTACGCTAGGGGGGCAACGCCAAAATAAAGTCGCATAAATGTCTATCAAGTCTTTTTAAGAGTAGCAACGCAAAAAGAGGTTGCGGCCAAATTCTATTGAGCGGACTCATTTGTCGCATCCGTTTTTGAGATGATGACAAGTAGGTAGAAAAACAACTAATTTTGTGGGGCCACAGTTTAGGGGTAAGGTCCCGACGCATAAAGTATTGGGGCCAAAAGTACACTAAAGGAATATAAGCATTGCGACCAAAACAGAGTAGTGCGGCTAGCAATGCCATGCAACCTAACAACTTGCTGGCGAAAAAATAAATCCGGCAATGTTGAAGGCATCATCGTTTTTATGACAAGGCTAATAGAAATGTGGGTCCATCGGTTGAGAGAATCTATCGCACAACAAGCAAAAATAGAATCTCATCGGCTCTCTCTGCGGCCTCCTTCTGGTCGGCTAGGGCAAGCCTAACCGACGCAAAAATAAAAATAAAAGGCCATTAGAAAGGTCAATCGCAAGTTCTTTTTAAAGGCATAACACGGAAAAAAAAGTGTGTTCCCAAGTTCGATGAGGCAAGTTCAGTGTCGGCATCCGTTTGAAGATGACAATTATGTAGAAAACAACAGTTTTGTTTTGTGCTAAGTTTTATAAGCCCATAAAAGTCTTCGGCAAAAAGTACTCAAGAATTTAAGCAAAGCGAAATCGGCGACGGCAGAAAGCAATAGTCCTCTAGGGTCATGCCATGCAACCTATCGACTTCTCTAAAGAAGCAAATCGCACAATGTTGGGGGGAAGCAAAATCATCAATCAATCGGTTTTAAATGACAAGCTATAAAATGTGTCATCTTAGATGAATCTATCTCCAGCAAAGCGAACAAAAATAGGAATCCTTCCCCGTTCTTAGTCCTAGGCAAAGCACCCCAGGCAACAAGCCCAAAATAAAGTCGCATATAGAATTGTCATCCAATCGATTTAAGAGTATAAGAGTAGCAACGCAAAAAGTGTTCGCCAAAGTTCTATTGAGCAAGCTAACTGTCAGTTATGTGGTCCATCGGCGGTTGAGGGATGACAAATAGTAGGAAAAGGCAAACGTTTGTGCGCATAGTTTTTAGGCCCATAAGTCTTGCGGCAAATAATTCAAGGGAATATTGAAATTAACTTAACATCGGCGACAGAAAGTCAATAAGTCGCATGGCGCAGGCTATACCCACGAAGCCGTAGCGACTTCTACTAAAGAACAATTCCGGGGCAATGTTTGAAGCATCAATAGGTTTTAATGACAAGCTATAAATGTGGCTCATCCTAGAGAAATCTTCCACTGATTCCACAACAACAAAAAACACAAATAGAATCTCTCTCTGATTCTTAGTCTCAGAAAGGCAACACCCAGAAAGAAAGTCCATAGAAAGTGTCAATCAAGTTTTTTAAGAATAGGGCAACGCAAAAGTGTTCCTAGAAAGTCTATTGACGCTCAGTTTGTGCCATCCGTGTTGAGAGATGATGCAAGTAATAGAAAAGCAACAATTTTGTGGCCAAGTTTAGCGTCGGCATAAAAGTATTTCAGGGCAAAGAGTAACTAAAAAGAATATAACATTCGGATGGCGATGCGAAACAATATTCATAATATAGGGTATGGCCATGGGGCAACGCTAAGCGACTTCTGCTCAAGAAGTCAAATCGCTGCAATGGTTTGGAAGTCGGCATGTCAGTGTCAACATCATCGGTTTATGAGCAAGCTATAATATGTGCCATCATTAAAGAATCTATCGCAACAAAACAACAAAAATAGAATGCCGATGATACGGCCTGCAAGAATCTAATCGGCAGGTCAAACAACAAAAAGAGGAAATCGGCGCTCTCGCCTTCTTGAGTCTAAGGAAAATACCCCAAAATAAAGTCCATAGAATGCCTAACCAAGTCTTTTTAAGAATAGCACGCAAAAGGGTTGCCGCTAGAGGTTCTATTGAGCAGGATCTTCATTTTGTCGAGATCATCCATTCAACCATATCCGTTTGGAGGATGAGCAAGTATAGAACACAAGCAATTTTTGTGCGCGAAGTTTAGGCTCGGCATCAAGATCTTCCTTCGCAAAAAGTAAGGCTCAAGAATTTAACAAAACAGGATCAGCAGCACAGCACCTAATAGTCCTAGGGTCATGGCCAAATGCAACGCTAAAGCGACGATTCTCTAAAGAAGCAAGTGCCGCAATGTTTGAAGCATCATCGGTTTTATAGACAAGGGCTATAAAATGTGTCATCTTAGAGAAGTCAATGCCACAACAACAAAAGATAGAATCCTTAATCCGTCGTGCCCGCGCTTCTTAGTCGGCTAGGCATAAAAAACCAAACGAAACCCGCAAAATAAAGTCATAGAAATAGTCAATCCAAGATTCTATTTATGAATAGCACACGAGAAAGTGTTCGCCAAAGTTCTATTGATCAACTTGCAGTTTGTGTCCATCGCTTTTGAGGGATGACAAGTAGTTGAAAAGGCAACAGTGTTGTTGGCAAGTTTAGGGCCCGATAAAGTATTCCAAAAGTAAAGGGCTAAAGAATATACATCAGCGAAGAGCGGGGCAAAAAGGGCAATAGTCCTAGGGCATGGCCAATGGTGCAACTAAGACGACTTCTACGTAAAGGAAGCAAAGCGCCGCAATGTTTGAAGGCATCAGCTAGTTTCAGGTTTTATGACAAGCTATAATATGTGGGGCCATCTTAGAAAGAATACTATCGCACAACAACAAAATTATTAGAATCCCCTCCTCCCTCCGCCTTCTTATTCCTTAGGGGCAACCCAGAAATAAAATTCGCGATAGAAATGGTCAATCCAAAGTTCTATTAAGAATAGCACGCAAAAGTCTTCCCAAAGTTTCTGATTGAGCAATTCATTTGTCCATCCGATGGAGGATTGACAAGTGATTGAAAAACAAGGTGCATTTATTGGCGGCGCAAGTTTAGCGACTAAAGGCTTGCAAAGGAACGCAAATGAATAGTAACATCACGACGCAAAAACAATAGTCCGAGAGGGGGCATGGGGCATGCAACCTAACGCAAAGCAACATTCGCTAAAAAGAAGCTAATCGGCGGCAATGTTTGAGCTGGCATCGGTTTATGAAAGGGCTATAAAATAAAATATGTGTGCAGCTTAGGAATCATCTCCAACAAGGCAAATTATATAGAATCCGGGGCTTAGAAATCGCGCTCGGCGCTATATTTGTCTAAGGCAACCCCAAAATAAAGTCCATGAGGAATTGCATCCTGTTCTATTTAAAAAAATAGCACGCAAAATGTTCGCCAAAGTGCTATTGACAACTTCAGTATTTGTGCCATTCCCGTTTGAGTGGATGACAAGTAGTTAGAAAACAACAATATTTGTCGCAGCAGAAGTTTTAGGGGCCTCATAAAGTATTCTCGCAAAAGTAACTTCAGAATTTAACATCGCGACTAGAAAATTGTCCTAGGCATGCGCATCGCCATAGGCAACCTAACTAAACGACTTCTCTAAAGAAAAAATCCGCAATGTTGAAGCATCATTCGGTTTTT
The DNA here is from genome assembly GCF_022965805.1 of Primulina eburnea. Lineage (NCBI taxonomy): Eukaryota > Viridiplantae > Streptophyta > Magnoliopsida > Lamiales > Gesneriaceae > Primulina > Primulina eburnea. The sequence goes on from NW_027330628.1 coordinate 97,132, forward strand.
GAAAAGGGGCTATAAAACAAATGTGGCGCATCTTAGAGAATACTAATCAGCAAGCGAACAACAAAAATATAAAATCCCAAAATCCCCCGACATCCCAATCAGCAGATCAACATCCCCCAATCCACCCCCCCCTCCAATAATCCCCCCCATAATCCCCCCCCCCGCTCTTAGTAGTCGGGCTAGGGCAACCCCAAAATAATGTCGGCAGAGAAATGTTAAATCAAAGTCTTCGTTAAGTTGCTAAGTGACAACGTCAGTTTGTCCATTCACCCGTTTGAAGATGAGCAAGTAGTAGAAAGACAAGCAATTTTGTGCCAAGTTTTAACGGCATAAAGTGCTTTCAAAGTAATTCAAGAATTAAAAGGCATCGCGAACAGAACATAGTCTAGCAGGCCATGCCACGGCCTAGAGTACTAGCTCTAAAAAACAAATGCTGGCATGTTTGAAGCATCATCAGGTTTTAATGATGAGACAAGGGAGCTAGAAAAATGGTCATCTTAGAGAAATCTATCACAACAACAAAAAGAGAATCTTCTCCTATTCTTAGGACATAGGGAAAAACCCAACAGCAACCCCAAAATAAAGTCCTAGAAAGAAATGTCAATCGCAAGTTCTTTTTAAAGAATAGGCAAAAGAAAGCACGCAAAGTGTCCCAAAGGTTCTATTGGACGACTTCATATTTTGTCCATACCGTTTGAGGATGACAAGTGTATGAAAACAACATTTTTGTGGCAAGAGTTTAGCCCAGAGAAGTATTCGCAAAAGTAAATAAAGGAATATATCATGCAGCAGAATCAAGAAACAATTAAGTGATAGGGCATTCCATGCAACCTAACTACTTCGTTCTCCTAAAGAATCAAATCGCGAATGTTTTGAAGGCAAGCAGCGGGTTGATGAGCAAGATATAAAATGGTGCCATCTTAGAGAATCTATCCAGGACAACAACAAAAATAGAATCTCAATCCGGGTGGTCGGACTGCTCCCCTCTAGTAGCTAAGGCAAGCAAAAAAAAAACCCGCAAAAGAAAGTCATAGGAAATGTCAATCCAAGTTGTGTTAAGAATTAAGGCAGGGTACACAAGTGTTCCCAAATGTTCCCAAAGATTCTATTGAGACGACAGTTCAGTTTATATATGATTATCGATACGTTTGAGGATGACAAGTAAGTAGAGAAAACAAGCAATTTTGGTGGGGCGCGAAGTTAGGGCCCATAAAGTCTTCCAAGAAGTAAATCAAAGAAGTTAACATCGCGAACGCAGAAAACAATAGTCCTATAGTCAAATGGCCATGCAAGCCTAACGACTTCTCTAAGAATCAAATCCACAATGTGTTGAAAAGCATCATCGGTTTTATGACAAGCTATAAAACTGGGGTGCATGGTCTTAGAGAATGCATCGGCAAACAACAAAATAGAATCGCGTCCCCTGGCTTAGGGTCGGGCTAGCAACCCGCAGAAATAAAGTGCAATAGAATTGCAATCGGGGATCGCAAGTTCTATTTAATAAAGAATAGCAAATAGCACGGCAAAGTGTTCGCCAAGTTCGATGACAGACTTGCAGTTTGTCCATAACGCGTTGTGATGACAAGTAGTTGAAAAGCAACCAGTTTTGTGCCGAAGTTAGCGGAGCATAAATTATTCGCAAAAGTAACTAAAGAGATAAGCATCAGATACACGGACCAAAACAATAGTCCATGGCATGGCATGGGCAACCTAAACGACTTCTCTGAAGAAGGCAAACCCGGGCAATGTTTGGAAGCATCATCGTTTTATGACAAGGTGCTATAATATGTGCCATCTTAGAGAGATCTATCTGCAGGCAAGCAACAAAGATAGAATCGGCCTCCCGCCTTCTTAGTCCTAGGGCAACTCCCAAAATTAAATTGCGGCAAGAAATGTCAATGCAAGTTCTATTTAAGAATAGGCATGGCGCAAAAGTTTCCCAATTTCTCTATTGACAAGGATCAGTGTCATCCGATATGAGGATGACAAGTAGTTGAAAACAAGCAGTTTTGTGCTAGTTTAGCCCCATAAAGTCTTCCAAAGTAAGCCAAAGACATAAAACATCAAACGACAAAAAAAATAGTCGCTAGGCTGGGGCCATAGCAACGCTAACAACTTCTCGCTAAAAGAATAATCCGCATGTTTGAAGGCAATGCATGCGGTTTTATTTATGAAAAAGGGGGCTGGATAAAATGTGTTAATCTTAGGAGAATCTATCCACAACAACAAATATAGAATCCGGCTCGCCCTTATTTGTCCGAGAGGGCAACCCGAAATAAAAGTCCATAGAAAAAAAGAAATGTCATCGCAGTTCTATTTAAGAAATAGCACGGCAAAAAAGTGTTCGCGCAAAGTTCTATGACAAACTTCAGTTTTGTCGCATCCTTTAGATGACAAGTAGTAGATGAAACAAGCAATTTTGTGCGGCCAAGTTGGCAACCATAAAGTCTTTGGCGCAAAAGTAAGGTCTGCATAGAATTTACGCATGGCTCGACGCAATAGAAACAATAGTCCCTAGGGCATGCCAATGGCAACCTAAACACTTCGCTCATGAAAAAATCGGCCGCAATGTTTGAATCCGCATCATCGGTTTTTGATAAGCTAAAAATGTGCATCATAGGAATCTATCAAAAGCAAACAAAATATATCTACCCCCCCATATAATCACACCCCTGCCGCGCAGCTTAGGTCGGCTAGGCACCCCAAAATAATTCATAGAAATGTAAATCAGCAAAGTTCTTCTTAAAGTGCTATTGACAACTTCAAGTTTGTCATCCCGTGTGAGGATGACAAGTAGTAGAAAAAAGAAAAGCAATTTGTTGCCAAGTTTAGTTATGGGGCCTCAGAAGTCGTTCAATTTCAAAAGTAA
>NW_027330629.1:0-31495 GCF_022965805.1 Primulina eburnea
GTGAACGAGTGGCAACGTATATGTTCTAGATACCTCAAGTGTATCTCCAAATGTCTGTAATGTCTCTTTTACTCAATACAAGTTATGGCATTATCGTATGGGCCACCCTTCCCCTACTAGACTCTCTATAATTGGAACAAATACAAGTATTGATTCAATAAAACATGATGAATTGTTTGATTGTTCCATTTGTCATATATCCAAAAAAAGAGACTATTTTCTTTCAAATAATTCTATTTGTGATGCTTCTTCTGATCTAATCCACATTGACATATGGGGTCCTTTCTATCCATTACGTGTCGAAGGATATAGTATTTCCTTACTATTGTTGATGATCATTCACGTTTCACTTGGGTTCATTTATTGAAAAGAAAATATGATGTGCTAACCATATTCCCTGACTTTTGCAAGCTGGTTTCCACTCAATTTGGAACCAAGATTAAGGCAGTACGATCAGATAATGCCCTTGAATTCAATTTTGCTGAGTTCTTCATATCAGAAGGTATAATCTCCTATAAATCTTGTGTCGAACTTCCCCAACAAAATTCTGTTGTTGAACGGAAACATCAACATCTTTTGAATGTTGCACGAGCCTTGATGTTTCAATATCACATCCCTTTGTCTTATTGGACTGACTGTGTCACTACCGCAGCTTACCTCATAAATAGAACTCCTTCTACACGTTTGAATGATAAATCTCCATTTGAGTTGTTGTACTGTAAACTTCCAAATTACACACACCTCAAATACTTGGTTGTTTGTGTTATGGATCCACATTGCCAAGCCAACGCACCAAGTTCTCTCCTCGAGCCATAAAATCAGTCTTTCTTGGTTATCCATCTGGCTATAAGGCTTATAAACTTCTTAATCTTGAAACAAATGAAATATACATATCTTGTGATGTCATTTTTCATGAGAGTGTGTTTCCCTTTGAGAGTCACAACATGTGCCCAATGATAATGACTTCTTTTGTGATAGTGTTTAACAAACTCAGTTTCAACCAATCTCCTCGTCTAGTCACGGTGAACACCTCCCCTCCACTCGATATGGTAGACATTCAGTTCAACCATCTCATCTACGAGACTATCATTGTTTTACTGTTAATTCTCCCATTCCTCTACTATCCATCCATTGAAGAATGTGCTTAATAATCAGAGATTATCTCCTTCCTATATAACATTTGTCAATAATGTCTCCAAAATTATTGAACCGCAGTCATTTTCTCAAGATGTTGTTTCTCCAGAGTGACGTCAAGCCATGTTGGATGAATTGCAAGCATTGGAACACAATGAGACTTGGACCATTATTTCTTTGCCACCGGGGAAAAGTGTTGTGGGTTGAAAATGGGGGTAAAAAGAAATTCTTGGCTGATGGAACTCTAGAACGCTATAAAGCCGCTTGGTGGCCAAATGATATACTCAACAAGAAGGGATTGACTACTTTGAGACATTTTCCTCTGTTACCAAACTTGATACTGTTCGGAGTTCGTTAGCTGTGGCTGCTATACGTGGCTAGCACTTGATGCAATTGGATGTGAACAATGCCTTCTTGCATGGTGATCTTTCGGAGGAGGTATATATGTCTCTACCTCGGGTTATCAGATCAAGGGGGAGTCTTTACTACCTTCAAGTGCTGTATGCAAATTGCGTAAGTACTTATACGGCCTTAAACAAGCATGGCGACAATGGTATACAAAGTTCTCCTCAACTTTGAGGCGTATTGGCTTCGTGCAATCACATGCTGACCACTCTCTGTTCACTCGAACTAATAAAGATGCATTCGTAGCGTTGCTTGTTTACGTAGATGACGTGGTTATAGCCACAAATGACGAGGTAGAGGCTAGGCCTTAAAGGTATCTCTTAATGACCAGTTTAAGTTGAAAGATTTAGGTGATCTAAAATATTTCCTTGTAATTGAAGTTGCGAGATCAAAGCGTGGCATTTATATCTGCCAACGCCACTATGCTTTGCAATTGCTCACTGAAACTGGTCTTCATGGGTGCAAGCCACGAACGTCACCTATGGATGTTAATCTCAAACTTACACTGATGATGGTGAATTACTCCCTGACTCCTCTTTGTATCGCAAGTTGGTAGGTAAACTCTTATACCTTACAGTCACTCGCACTGATTTGGCTTATTCTGTTAACAAGCTTAGTCAGTATGTATCTGCTCCACGAGATAAACATTTGCAAGCTGTTTACTCTGTGCTCAAGTATGTCAAAGGATCAACTGGTCAAGGGTTGTTTTATAGTTCATCATTTGCTCTTAAATTGAGCTTATTCACAGACTATGATTGGGCAGCTTTCCCGGATACTCGCAGATCAGTCTCGGGTTTTTGTGTGCTTCTTGGAGATTCCATCATATCTTGGAAGTCAAAGAAACAGCACACAGTGTCTAAATCTTCAGCTGAAGCGGAATATAGGTCCATGGCAAACGGTACTTGTGATGTGGTCTGGATACTATGCTTATTAAAGGATTTACAAGTTCATGTTGTTGATCAAGTGGCCTTGTTCAGTGATAGTCAATCAGCTATTCACATTGCTTCAAATCCAGTCTTTCACTAACGATCAAAGCATGTTGTTGATCCAGTGCCCTTGTTCAGAGATCGATTGTCATGTTGTACGTGAACGAATACATGCTGGAATCATCAAGGTTTTCTATATTGCCTCCTATTTGCAATTGGCTGACATTCTCACTAAATCTCTTCTTCCAGGAAGACTTCGGGACTTGCTAATCAAGATGGGAATTCAAAATATACATTCTCCATCTTGGGGAGTATTAGAAGTGGACATTTATAGTAGCTTTAGTAGAAATACGTTTTTACACATATACTTACGTTTTTGTCCATACTAGTATAAATACGAGTCAAGAACCATGATTTGTAAGTTTTCCCACATTGCGGTTATGAAGATTTCATTTTACTCAAATTCTTTACAATTCTAAAACTAATAAATAATACGAACAAAGAAGCACAACTCAAAAATATATTCAAACTTATGGAACTAATCTATAATTTGATACAAATTGAGAAATAATCGAGGCAACACGAAATGCCATGCTTGTGGTAGAGTAGTATTAAGTTAATAGTACGGTATTTCAGCATGCATAAGAGCCTCCTGAAATAACCACTCGAAGACATTTGGATGGAAATAAACTAAATAAAAGCATTCAAATCCATTGTTTGAATCAACCATATTCGTTTGGACATTTTTAAAATACATGGATTTGAAATCTATCCACTTAAATATGTAATTAACTTGTTTATTAATTGGCTTAGTGAATTTCAAAATCCTACGACATGGAATCTTTTGAAGTCCTTCCGCCCTCTCTGGGTTGATGAAATAAGTGTTGTTTGCATCACTAGCATCAAGGATAAACAATTTAAGTATAAGAAATGAAATGTCTCTGATTTTTTTCATTGCTTTTAAATAGGATTGGAAACTTTTTAAAAAAATGCTTCGGTCTTAAAAAATAATACTTTACTAACCGTTAAAATAATCCAACCATCTAATTACTTAAAATTCATAAATACAGTGAAAATCATAAAAAACTTAACCATTTAATCAAACTTAAAACTAGCATTTTTTAAAAAATAACATGAACGTATTAAATCCGCTCAAAAACCACTCTTTCGCATAAAAGTTGTAAAAAATATTTGAAAGTACTGTTTAATCATCAGATGTGCGGAAATTAGCAATGTCCACGGGTTTCAGTACACCATCAGTCCAGCCAGTTCAATAATCAAGTCATCCTGTCTCAACAGAAATATCCTCACATTCATCATTCGCACCTAATGATTCTAATGACTCAACATGCCTTGACCATAATAACAAGGAATACGTATATATTCACATGCAACAGTGAAAATTACTTTTAATAAAATAACTTTAGCATGAACATTTGCATAAACCTAAACATTTCTTTTCATCTTTATACATATACATTTCCTTTATGGGTGAAATCAGTTCATTAATTGTGACTCCTTTCATCTTTGGTTGATTGATCAATCTCAGATGTATCCATGGTACCAGGCGGCAGGGCAACAGTAACCACTTTTCTGTTCTGTGCCTTGGCCTATAGTTGGCAATGACACTAACAACCACTTTTTCGTTTCTAGGTCGTGGCCTACAGAAATCTGGTGTTGGGTTCCCTTGGGGCTTTGTCTCGTAAACATGTTCCATTGGGACTTTGTCCCTCATGAATCTCCATTTCCTTGCCATGTCAAATCACTTCCTTCAAGACATTTTCATCATGTCCATCACTTTATAAAATAAATGCATAAATATAATTCTTTTTTAAAACCAAGCATGCAATACGTCGTCCAGCATTTATAGTTTTTCATCAAAAAAATTCCATGACCTTTCAAAATAAACATTTGTAGCATTTATTATAGTTATTAGGACCTGTCAGGACTCCTAACATTTTTTAGGTGCAAATGACAGTTTTCCGCTGAAAGCCTGACTTTCTCATTTTAAACCGCTAGAAATTAAAACTTCGACCTGAACCCATCCAAACTTACCATAACACCTTTAAAACATATAGGGAATCATTTCTTAGATGTGAACTTAAGCCCATCGATTAAGTTTCATAATTCGTTTTAAAACTTAAACGGGAGTACTCTCGGTTTTAACTCGAATCAACCTGAAACTGAACAAATATTTTCCTAACTTGAACCAAGACTCGACCAGCCTATTACGCACCAACCTAGCTTCGGTCCAGACCCTAATAACCATCTGTAAACCTGCTGCAACCTCTGGAACTCAGGAGACCCTTGGCCCTTATTTTCCACCCATCTGGTTGGACCAGCCCCAACCAGCCTATGACTAGACCACCCCAAGATCCCTCTGGACCATCATGACTTAGCCTAAGACTTGCATATAGTCCCTGCACCGAACCATGCACAAAACTCCCAAATTGTGTGCATAAGGTGATCGCGTGACCATGTTGCTTCGCTCCAGCCCTTGCCCACGAACCAGACACGACTCCACCCGTCTAGGACCACGACACAACCCTCCTAGGTCTTCTGGACGCAACCCAACTGCTGCACATATCCTGAACCCTCGAAGGACCAAGGATGAACCTAACCAATGAAATTCCCATAATTTTGTTCTGCTCTTTCTCTACTATTTTCCAGACCTGTCCAACCCATCTAGGACTCCTTGACAGCCCTCAAATCATGTCCATACCAATCCCTAACCTGTCAGCCCCAAATGCAACATTAAGAACTTCAGTTATTTGAAACGTCCACCACTCGTTTTTCTTAAAAAGTACTAGAATTTTTCTTTTCTTTTCTATACTACTCTCGGTCGAATATATGCATATATAAATATATAACATTTTTGACACCATTTAAAATAAACCAACCAAATATTATTTGAAAATCCAAAAGTAAGTAATTTATAAAAAGCATAAAATCATAAATCATCAACCAACCTAAACTAGCATTATTTCAAAATTAACATTATCTTTAACATCCTCTCAAAAACCACTCCATGACATATAAAAGTTGTAAAAATATCTATCATAAACTTAAACATAAATGCGGAAAACTAGCGATGTTCCTCGGGTTGTGTGCACCTTCAGTCCAACAAGATCAACCATCAAGTCCCTCATTATCATCAACATCATGCTCACCTGCATCGATCATACCTAGTGAATCTATTGACTCAACAAACCATAACCGTAATAGCAATTAATACATATACAATAACATGCAACAGTGAAATTACTTTTACTTAAAATAGATTTTCATGAATACGCATAAACATAAACATTTTTCCGTTCATCATAAACATTTTCCTTTTCATTATATACGTATACATTTTCTTTTTATTGAATTTGTATCGTTAATTTTGAATTTTGTATCTGTTGAGGGTCGATGGATCCATCTACGTGTAACCGTAGTACTGGGCGGCGGGGACATCAGCGACACTCTCACCCATCAACTGAACTTGGCCTTACATATCATCATATCATCATAATCACCGTATCATCACAATCATCGTATTAGTCAAAATTACTTCACCTCCTTCAATTTTCGTATTTTCATCTTTTATAAAAATTCAAGAATATATATAAAAATCATTTTTTCTTTTAAACCAAACATGCAACATATCTTTTAGAATTATCGTTTCTTTATAAAATTCCATAAACATTTAAAAATAACATATTAACATATTTTACAGCATTCAGGGCACTACCATGACGACTAACATTTTTCATGTGTAAAATTACCGTTTTACCCCTAGAAACATAACTTTTTGTATTCTTCCATAGACCTCTACACGACGACCCGAATCATTCCGAACTTAATAAGTAACATTAAAATACACCCATAATTATTCCTTACACGTAAACTTATGCTCGTTGTTTAATTTCCCAAATCGTTTTTAAACTTAGACGTACTTCCCGGTTTGACTTTTATAGACTCGAAACTTAACCAAAATTTAACCAAAGCTTCCTAACACATAACTATGCCTTATTGAACTCAATTCAAGCCCACAAAGTCCTTGGAGCATGTCGCTACATCTGCTGGTTTTATGCATAGGTGTCCTAGTCCTAATAGGACTCTAACTCCTCATATTTCGGTTCCAGCCCCTATCCGCTTGGTCCAGGCCCTGTTTGACCCTCCTACGACTTATACCAACTCCATATCAAGCAGCTGGACCCGTGCCTAAATAACCTAGAAGCCCAGCCCCTCAAAACTGCAACTTCCCAACCAAGCGCGGCCCCTAAGCAAACGCGATCACCTAGACCTTCTAACCTATCATAGTGCAGCCTCCCTTGAACCCTCCTACATCCCCTTTAGGTCTCCTGGTCATGCCTTAATAGCTGCTCGAAGCCATGGCCTTAAAGGAGTCCTAGCCGCAAACCCTAACCATGCAAGGACCCTTATTTTTGTGCAACGATTAACCCCTAATGCCCAGCCCCTGTGTCAACTTATCTAGGCCCTCAAACCTTTCTAAACTCATCCTTTTTTAGTGTCCCTAAGGTAGCATCCCCTCAAGAAACAATACAACACGGTTTGGATCACAAAAACTTGAATTATAGACATGCTATGTCACAAAAACGAAATTAATGCAAAGTCTAACATATTTTTTCATGCAAACATGCTTCAATCATGTATTATGGTGTGAAAGATGTTAGAAAGAAGATTATGGCGTACCTTTGCGTATTTTACACACGACAATTAAGTTGAGATGCGAAGAACGACGACGAACGGAACCCATGATTGCTTTTCTCTCAAAGGAGTGTGTTTCCTCCTCAAAATCACGTGTGGTGTGTGTTGAATTCTAATGGGGAGAGTCCTTGTGTGTGTGTGAGGGGAGAGGCGTTTATTATGAGGTTTTGGGGTATTTTTTGTTAATTAAACATGTGTGAAAGCTTGAGCTCATTAGTCCAGTATAATAGGTACATGAATCCCATTTGTACATATTTAAAATATTTTTTCTGGGAATATTTGTGAAAATAATAGTCGAGTTATTGAAAAGTTCATATTTTGTCGAAAATCGAATATCGTTTAAAAATGTGTCTCGGCGTATAAAATAACCTCAAAACACCTCATATTCGAAAATTCTATTTAAAATACAACACACATTAAACAATTAAAAATAACTATTTAATAAAAATATTTTCCTTTTTTCAGCCCTTGGTCTCCATTCCTCGATCGCATCTCGAATAACCTTTAAAAATACAGTTTTATGCATTCTAAAATAAAACAATATTTTAAACATGTAAACATACCTACCATAATCAATTCATGCAATTAAAACAATTTAATTAAAATGCATGAGAAATTTGATAACTCACATGCATGTGGTTCACGTGAACCTTCAAATTTTCGGGACGTTACATATATATCAAGAAATCCAAGTTCTTCCATGCATAAACCACAAAAACGAAAGTAATATCATGATATCAGATTTTTCATACAAGAATATATATTCACACATACTATGGCTTGAATGATGAGAAATTGAAGGTATAAGGCGTGCTTTGCGTGATTTACGCACGAATATTCGAGTCTAGACACGAAAGATTGTTGACGGAGGGACGGGGAACCCTTTGCTGTGATTTTTGCCTTAAATATCAGCGTAAGAGTGCCTTTGGACATGAGTGTGTGTGCTGCTGCTGCCAGGAAAGAGAGCCCTAGTTTTTTGTTTAAACGTTAGATTTTAGGAGAAAAATGGGCTTGGGAGTCTAGGCTTATGATATAAATACTTAGGTAGAAATATAGGCCCAATAATCCTAATATGATAGGCCCATTAGTACGTAGGAAAAATATCTCGTTTAGGAAAGTTCTCGAAAATATTAAACAAGCTTCCAAAAAGTCCTTATTTTAGTCATATATTAAAAATATTTTTCCTTTACTATCCCGGTCTCCGTTCCTCGGTCAGGGCTCGAATAACCCTTGAAAATAATTATTTATGCATTCTAAAAGAAATTCCTATTTTTAACATGTAAGTATGCCAACTACATTTAATTACTGCAATCAAACGTATTCATTGTTACCGTTGGAGGCAAAGCCTCTAAATAGCCGAGAAGAGCAGCTGAGAAAAAATAACGAACAAAACTACAAAGTTGTTATTCTGCTGAAATCTCCTCACAAGCTTTCTGTTGAAATTCAAAATATTTCAAAATCTCACCGATCGAGCAAAACTTGCACCGTGGAATCCTTAACAAAAATATGGTTAAGTATACTCAAAAATTAATCGCAAGGGTATGATGGCATGTAATAGTATAATGTACTAGAGTACGAGTATCGTTCCACTGAAAACTGTATTTTACAATTATTATTTTCAGTTATCAAATCTTTAGCAACGAAATTTGAAGGGTCGTTTATTACTACTATGCTCAAATAAAAAATGCAAATAAAAATGTTCAGGAATTAATAACGAGATATAATATCAAGAATGGTTAATTAAAATTCAGTGAGAAATGAATTTGTTGGGAATCTCAGTTCACCTACCCCTCAGTGAGAAATGAATTTGTTGGGAATTTCACTTCACCTACCCCTCATTAATTTATCAATTCGTTCGATAGTGATTTACGCTTCCGACAAGATTTCCTATTCAATTGAACACACTCTCTCGAGCTATGCCAAACAAATTCTACTTAGTGAAGTAATTAAATGTCTTTAATTATTTATCAAGAGTGAATCACATATCGATCTATGAAATCCCCTAGTTTTCGTCCGAATGAACTATGACTATCGGTGCGTATCCATTTCATATGTCTATGTAAATTGTAGATCCACGAACTATTCTTCTTGTTTCTATCACAAGCTATTCTCTCGAACTCACTCGCAATATAAGACTATTATCAAAGTTAGCTACGCTTTAATAATCACAATGCAAAACAGTAGAATAATCAAGAATAAATCAACTTCGACAATGGAATTAACCAAATCAAAGTTCGGGGTAGGATCCCCTTAAATCCCAACAAATATGTAAGGTTTAGCTACTAGAATTCATGGTAGAAATAAAGACAACAACGTTTAAAAGATAAAAAATATATAGAAATACTAGAGTTGACAAAAAACGCGAAGAACGATGGTCGGAAATCTTCGAATCTTCAACTCCAAGTGCAAAATCCTCTTCAAGGCTTGTGGTGGCAGCTGAATGATGTCTGATTTTCGTCCCTAGGTTTTTTTCTTTAGCTATCCACCTTCCAAATTGAATAAAATCAAAATATGAAACCTTTTTATTTTGATTCGCGCTAGGGCGATCAAGTTTCCCCGCCCCAGCATGCGATCTACTGTACTATTGGTGTCTTCCGCAGCCTCTCGCGCTGGGTGGTCAAAGTTTGGGAGGTCTTCTGTTCTTTTTCCTTCAGCCTCTCGAATTGGGGCAGTAAAGATTGGCCTCCCTAGCGCGAGGTATTCTGCTTGGCACTCATTTCTTTTGCGGCACTCGTGTTGCGGCGGTCAAGTTCGACATCTTTTGTCCCCAGCCTTCTCTTCCAATTGATTTTTCTCCATTTTTCTGTACTTGAATAGACTTAAGTGAGCAGGGATCAAATGCAATAAAATAAGAAGAAATAGCAGAGTGTAGACTCCAAATAACCCAGAACGATGCGAACTACGACTCTCACAATGTATTAAAACACACAAATATTACCTCTATTAACCCCCTCATACTAATCTTTTGCTTGCCCTAAAGTAAAAAAGGTCACAGACCACAAACAAAAAATGAACCAAACCACAAAGTGAAAGTACTAAAAACAACTAAACTGATGGCAAAACAGTAAACTGAAATCTCATGCCTCAGCGGGTTTTTGAAATACAACCAATTAGTCAACTCACCGCATCTATTAACACCCCCTTTTTAAAGCATCTTATAGCATTTTGATTTGACTAGAAAATTTGCCCGTGTGTGTGCTGTGGCTTTCACCAGCTAGTGCTGCAGATAGTTTCATTCGCGAATCATGCAAATCATCAAATCAACAATTCAACGCAAGTTTCTCTATCCAGAGTTATTTTTCTATTAGTGACCAACCAGTAAACACACATCAGCAGAATTTCATAGTTGTCCAACAAGAATTAAAGGAGTCAATATCCATAAATGTTTCAACCAGTTCAAAAATATGGTGAGTACACTGATCATTTTCATTATGCACTTGTCAGCATTTTTAGCTGACATTCCTCAACGCCTTACATCTCCATCTTTTTTAGCCTCGGGATAGGATTTCATCCCTTTTTGGCTCCCCTACACCTTACATTCCCTTTTTTTTTCCTTCACATTCTAATTCTTTTTTTTTTTGCAAGTGCATAATTTTTTCATGTATACTCCCAGGGATTTGAATAGAGGGTCTGTTCATTTTTTGGCCTAGGGGTGACTTTTGAGGTTCGATGCACGATTGGGACGAAGATTATTCTAGGGGGATTAAAGTTTTCTACTCGACTGTATGCCACTGGCTAGTAACGACTGTCAACAGAAATCCATTCAAGTTCGACTCGCATCTCATGTTTTTCAAGTTTCCTCACAGATTTTTAAACTCAACTGTCATTGACATTACTGCCAAAACCCACGATGTGTGCAAATACAAATTCACCATTCGCCTGGGGATTAATAATGAGCAACAAGGCTAAGCAACATGCAGTTCATCTAACCTAAAATCATCATTGGCTACCAACTCACTTGTTTCAACCATCAACTGACACACATAAAAGACACAAACTAAATGACCCCCTCATACTAAGAGTGTTCCATGTCCTCATGGCACAAAAGAAAAAAAATTGAAACACATAAACAAACATATGAATGCAGAACAAGGACACGAATGCAAAATAGATGACAGAAGGAAACAACAATAAGAACCAAATATAGAATGCAGTAGAAAATAAAATAAAATAAAAGAAGGGAAAACAGTGAACTCCCCTGATCACAGCTCATCGTCCTCGTCCTCGGGTGGCACCACGCCAAGCTCCGGATCATCGACCTGTGGATAAGCATACAGGAAAGGAATAGAGGTGGGAATTCCGGTGGTGGTAGGTAAGTGGTGGTGTCAAGGCCCATGTGCGATGCCATCCCGCGTACCAGAGACTCCATCGATGCCATGTGTGTATTGTTGACAGTGTTATACTGATCTTGATGGACCACAAATGCACACAACTCGTCAACCTTATCAATAATGGACCGTCGGCGGGGATGTGGGGGTAGTGGTGGGTGGTTGGCGGCTGCCTCCTCCTCGGGTACCTCTGGGAAGTCGATAGCACGCTTGCCTCTCTTCGTCTTCATGCACGAGTCTTCAATGGGCTTCATTGGTTGTAACCATTCGTCCTCTACATTGGCAATTACCCCGGCTCGCACACGCAGCTCGGTAATAATGGTAGGAAATAATAAGGCGATGCTCGAGCTATGTATGAAATGATGTATCTGAGAAAAGATCAGTCGGCCAACACTAGTGGGAATGCCCTCCATCAGTGCGTAGACAAGGATGGTGTGGTCTTTCTGAACGTCACTGGTATGTGACACTGGCATCAATCGTTTAGAGAGAAACGCATACCACATCGTAGGCCTAAACAATAAATATTTTTCCAAAAAGCAACTTGGAGTCTTCCACCTAGCCCTCGGGTAACATATGGTTTGAATAATGAACTCAAAATTCGGATTGGCGATTAACGCCTCTAAATCATACTCATCAACCACAGGGGTAACCAACAACGCATTTAGTGTGGTTGAGTCGAAGGAGACTAAATTACCCATACCATAGCCGCTCCATTAGTCCGCTCGACGGCGTTGGCGTAGAATTCACGCACAAGCGGAATCGCCGTGGCCTTAGGTGGAGCACAAAAAGGTTCCCATCCCTGTTCTTCAATAGCATGCAACAAATATAATGATCTAGAGGATAAATCAAACCCCGCTCCGGAATGGAGCGCCTATTAATTTTAGCATGCTCGTATCATTTTCGGGCTTCCTCATTGACAAATTTACCTCTAGTACCAGACGAGGAGGAAGAAGAGGCATGTGTTACCTTAAATTTCTTCTGAGCCATGTATGAATGTGGGTGTGGAGAGATACCAAGGCTAATCCATGTACCTCTTGCAGAAATTGAAGGAAGAACGGGTCACCGGCGACTTGAGTGTCGTGGGAGTGTAGGAACTCGAGTTTCCATGCAAATCGAGAGGGGAAGATTGAAGGTGAGGGGCGAAATTTGCAGAGATTTCGGTGGGGGGAAAAAAATTTTGGGGCGCGCAGAGTGAGAAGGGAAAGGTAAGAGGACGATTTTATAATGCGGCGAGCTGGGGCGGTAAAGTTTGGCCTCCCTAGCGGGCTGCGTTCTGGTGAAAATCAAATGGGTTGCGCTGGGGCAGTCAAGTTTTACCACCCTAGCGTGATGCGCACTATCCCCATCGTGCCAAGGAGTCGCGCTGGGATGGTAAAACTTGACCACCCTAGCGCAATCGCCTCGGGTTTTTGCAACGGAACCATTTTTTTTCAAATAATAAAATAACAAAATCAAATTAAGTGCAAGATAAATGGAAGAGAGGTAGTTCTCAATTTATAGTACAGATCTTGACTTGTCGGTCAGTTTTAGTTTGGATTGTCTTGGAACCGGGTGATTCCAAGCTATGGCTCAATTGTGTCACCCCTGTAGTGCTTCAGTCGCTGGCCATTTACCGTAAATGTCCCATCCTTTCCATCTTGCAGTTCCACGGCTCCTTGATGGATAAACTTTAGAATTCACGAATGGGCCAGACCATCGTGACTTCAATTTTCTGAGAAACAGTCGCTAGCCGAGAGTTGTAGAGTAGGACATTGTCGCCTTCCTTGAATTCCCTTTCGATGATTCACCTGTCATGAGCCCTATTTGTCTTTTCCTTGTATGACAGTACGAGATCATATGCCAGATTCTGGAATTCCTCGAACTGATCCTATTGAAGCAGACGTTGTTCACCTGCATCAGTAAAGTTAAAGTTTAGTGCTTTTGTTGCCCAATATGCCCGATGCTCTAACTCTATGGGTAGATGACATGCTTTACCAAACAATAACCTATATGGTGTAGTGCCTATAGGTGTTTTGAAAGCAGTCCTATATGCCCAATAGCATCATCTAACCTCACTGACTAGTCTTTCCGACTAACACTACCACTTTTTCCAAAATCCGCTTGATCTCTCGGCTCGACACTTCCACTTGACCACTCGTCTGAGGGTGATAGGGGGTCGAGATCTTATGTGTGACACCGTATTTGCTCAAAAGTTTGTGGTAAAAATGGGTACCACCATCACTAATTATTGCTCGTGGTGTTCCAAATCTGTTAAAAATATTTTTCTTTAAAAATTTCAGGACCACTTGAGCATCATTAGAGGCATATGTTTTTGCCTCTACCCACTTAGATACATAGTCAACCGCCACCAAAATATACTTTTTCAAGAACAAACAGGGGAAATATCCCATGAAGTCTATCCACCACACATCAAAAACCTCCCACTCAAGAATATTCTTTAATGGCATTTCATGACGGTTAGAGATGTTACCTGTCTGCTGGCATTTATCACAGGCAAGCACATAAGAACGAGCATCTTTAAATAGATTTGGCCAATAGAAGCCACATTCGAGTATCTTAGATATCGTCCATGTTGGTCCAAAATGACCACCTACCTCACGATCATGGAAATGGTTGAGAATTTGACCAAACTCCTCCTCTGCAACACACCTTCTTATTATGGAATCTGCACAAATCTTAAACAAAAATGGTTCCTCCCAAAAATAATATTTCACGTCAGAGAAGAATTTTTTTGTTCGTGAAACGATAGATTTGGTGGTGGTGTGCCTGTGACAAGAAAGTTAGCGAAATTTGCATACCAAGGACAGTGTTTCACCTCAAATAGCTGCTTATCAGGAAACCAATCATTAATAGCATGATTGACACAGTCACTAATAATAAGTTCTAATCTTGATAAGTGATCTGCCACCACATTCTCAACATCCTTCTTATCTTTTATTTCTAAATCAAATTCTTGTAACAATAAAATCCACCAAAGTAGGCGTGGCTTTACATCTTTCTTGGCGAGTAAATATTTAAGGGAGAATTGATCAGTAAACACAATCACCTTTGACAGAACAAGGTATGAATGGAATTTGTCAAGTTCAAATACTACTGCGAGGTAACTCTTTTTCAGTGGTGCATAATTTAATTGTGCTTTATCTAGAGTCTTACTTGCATAGTATATAGTGTGAAATACCTTGTTCTTCCTTTGGCCAAGGATAGCTCCAACCACAGTATCGCTGGCATCGCACATGACCTCGAAGGGTAGATCCAATCAGGTGCCACCAAGACAGGAGCCGTCACCAAGTGCTCCTTCAACTCCTCGTATGCCTGCAGACAGTCAAAATTAAACTCAAAGGGCACATCTTTCATAAATAAAGAAGATAGAGGTTTGGCAATTCTAGAAAAATCTTTGATAAAACGCCGATAAAAACCGGCATGGCCTAGAAAACTTCTAACTCCCTTTATCGAAGCTGGTGATGGTAGGATCTTGATGACTTCTACTTTAATGTCTACCTCAATCCCTTGTTCCGAAATCTTGTGCCCTAGGACAATTCCCACTTGTACCATGAAGTCGCACTTCTCCCAATTAAGCACCAAGTTCGTCTCCTCGCACTTTCCCAACACGGAGCTTAGATTCTGCAAACACTCATCAAACGTTGCGCCAAAGATATAAAAGTCATCCATAAATATCTCAAGAAATGTTTCAATCATATCATGGAATATAGCAGTCATGCAGCGCTGAAATGTGGCAGGGGCATTTCAAAGACTAAAAGGCATACGACGATAATCAAATGTTCCATAAGGACAAGTGAAAATGGTTTTCTCTTGGTCCTCAGGTGCAATAGTGATTTGAATATACCCCGAATACCCATATAGAAAACAGTAAAACTCACGTCCCGCTAGTCTCTCCAACATCTGATCAATAAAGAAAAGGGGAAAGTGGTCCTTACAGGTGGCATCATTCAACTTCCTATAGTCAATACATACTCTCCGACCCCGTAACAGTCCTTGTGGGAATCAGTTCATTCTTTTCATTAGTGATCACCAGTAATCCCACCTTTCTTAGGCACACATTGAACAGGACTTACCCATGCACTATCTGAAATTTGATAGATAATACCTGCATCAAGAAGCTTAATAGTTTCGGCCTTCACTACCTCTTGCATCTTTGGATTGAGTCGTCTTTGAGGTTGCACGAGGGGTGAATACTTTTCTTGCATCAAGATTTTGTGCATGCAAATTGATGGAATTATTCCCTTGATCTCTGCCACCTTCCAAGCAAATGCATTTTTGTGCGCTTTAAGAACTTGCAACAACTTTTCCTCCATGGCATCTGTCAAAGCTGCAGAAATAATGACAGGTAAAGTGTAAATCTCACCAAGGTATACGTACTTTAGGTGCGGAGGCAGTGGCTTGAGCTCAAGCGTAGGTGATTCCTCGATGCTTGACTTTGTAGGGGTCAAATCTTTTCGCTCTCCCAAATTCTCCAGTCTCATCCTTGTTGGATTTTTCCATGGATTGTTGGCATTAAAGTGTGCCATTATTTCAGCTTTCTCTTCGTCCAAGTCATCCTCCTTCAATTCAGTTGTGAGGGTGGATTCCAATGGGTCTTTCATAGAGTCCTGCACAAAATTACACACAAGAGGGTCAACAGCATCAATTCTAAAACAGTCATCCGTGTGCAGTGTGTGCTTAAGAGCATTAAACACGTCAAAAGTAATTTCTTTCTCTCCCACTCTCAATCTCAACATTCCTTCTTGAACATCAATCAGGGCCTTGCCAGTCGCAAGGAATGGTCTCCCCAGAATTAAGGACATCTCCATGTCTTCCTCCATGTCAAGTACTACAAAATCTGCAGGAAATATGAATTTGTCCACCTTTACCAGGACGTCCTCTATGACTCCTCATGGGTATTTGACCAATATGTCTGCTAGTTGCAAGGACATCCTTGTTGGCTTAGGTTCTCTTAATCCGAGTTTCCTGAATACAGACAAAAGCATAAGATTAATACTCGCACTAAGATCACACAAAGGTTTATGAAAAAGAATATCGCCAATCACGTAATGAATAGAAAAACTCCGTGGATCATTAAGTTTCGGTGGAATCTTGTTTTGCACCAAAGCAGAGCAATTTTCAGTTAGATTCACCGTCATGTGATCCTCCAATGTTCTCTTGTTTGCTAAGATGTCCTTCAGAAATTTAGCATAGCTTGGCATTTGCATCAGAGCATCAGCAAAGGGAATATTTACGTGCAATTTCTTGAATACTTCTAAAAACTTACCGAATTGCGCATCTATTTTCACCTTTTTTAATGTTGTAGGAAAAGGTGGAGGATAACAAATTTAGATTGTGCAGTGGGTGCTGGTGCAGAGTTAGAAGGCTTACCTTTTGATAACTCAGTATGTTCATCCAATTCTTGATTTTTCTCTGTCCCTCTAGACTCTAAAATTTTTCCACTCTTCAACTCGATGGCCTTCAGTTGCTCTTTTGGATTGGTCTCTGTGTTACTTGGCAAGGTGCCCAGCTCTCTGCTTGCTATC
Organism: Primulina eburnea; assembly: GCF_022965805.1. Classification (NCBI taxonomy): domain Eukaryota; kingdom Viridiplantae; phylum Streptophyta; class Magnoliopsida; order Lamiales; family Gesneriaceae; genus Primulina; species Primulina eburnea. Next base: position 17,035 of record NW_027330629.1, read on the forward strand.
ATCTTAGCTACTATCCAATCTGATTCTCCAGCCCCTTTATCGACGCATCTTGATTTTGGATTCTAGTTTCGGTAGATGAGATGAACTTAGACATCATGTGCTCCAAATTGGACTTTTTTTCTCTAGGAGGGTCAGATCTGAACATCGGTTGTTTCCCATATGGTTGTCCTCTTGTGATCGATTCTGACTGTTTTGGCAACCTCATGAGAAGTTGGGATGTTGCATCCATCCAAGATTGTATGTGTTCGAATACGGTCATTCCTTGGACGGTTTTGGACTCCCACTTGATTCACTGGTGCCCCTTCTTGCACATGAAGGGATTGCCATCTTGACAGTCTTTCACAAAGTGTTCACCTCCACACTTATCACAGAATATCTCTTGAAGACGCATAGCCATGCCACCCATATTCAAGCCGTCCAATTTCCTGTTCAAGACATCAAGTTGTGCAGTAATAACGGAAAGGTCAGTTACCTGGTGAACTCCTGTACTTCTCCTCTAGTTGTTCCTTTCAAATTGAGGATGATAGCTTCTAGCAGCCATTTCCTCCAATAACTCGTATCCTTCCTCAGCTTCTCAAGAGATTTCCACAAGCAGCAGCATCTATCATAGTACAATTAGGAGTAAGCAAGCCATAGTAAAAGGTCTGAACGACTAACCCAAGTGGCAGTTCGTGATGAGGACATCTTCGTATGATAGATCTTTGAAACGCTCCCATGCCTCATATAAAGACTCCTGCTCGAATTGAGCAAATGTAATAATGTATGCCCGCAGCTTCATGGTCTTAGATGGAGCAAATGTAATGATATATGCCTTGCACTGTGGAATCCTTAATAAAAATATGGTTTTGTATGCTCAAAAATTAATCGCAAGTGCACGATGTTAAGTAATAGTATAATCTACTAGAGTACGAGTATCGTTCCACTGAAGACTGTATTTTACAATTATTTTTAGTTATCAAATCTTTAGCAACGAAATTTGAAGGGTTGTTTATTACTACTATGCTCAAATAAAAAATGCAAATAAAAAGGTTCAGTAATTAAATAATGAGATATAATATCTAGAATGGTTAATTAAAATTCAGTGAGAAATGAATTTTGGGGAATTTCATTTCACCTACCCCTCATTAATTTATCAATTCGTTCGATCGTGATTTACGCTTCCGACATGATTTTCTATTCAATTGAACACACTCTCTCGAGCTATGCCAAACAAATTCTACTCAGTGAAGTAATTAAATGTCTTTAATTATTTATCAAGAGTGAATCAAATATCGATCTATGAAATCCCCTAGTTTTCGTCCGAATGAACTATGACTATCGACGCGTATCCAATTTCATATGTCTATGTAATTTTAGATCCACGAACTATTCTACTCGTTCCTATCACAAGCTATTCTCTCGACCTCACTCGCAATATAAGACTATTATCAAAGTTAGCTACGCTTTAATAATCACAATGCAAAACAGTAGTATAATCAAGAATAAATCAACGTCGACAATGGAATTAACCAAATCAAAGTTCGGGGTATGATCCCCTTAAATCCCAACAAATATGTAAAGTTTAGCTACTAGAATTCATGGAAGAAATCAATACAACAATGTTTAAAAAATAAAAAATAAACTAGAAATAATATATTTGAGAAAAAACGCAAAGAACGATGTCCGAAATCTTCAAATCTTCAACTCCAAGCGCAAAATACTCTCCAAGGCTTGTGGTGGCTGCTGAATGATGTCTGATTTTCAGTGCCTAGGTTTTTTCTTTAGCCATCCACCTTCCAAATTGATTAAAATCCAAAAAGGAAACTTTCTTATTTTTATTCGTGCTAGGGCAGTCAAGTTTCCCCACCCCAGCGCGCGATCTACTGTACTACTGGTGTCTTCCGCAGCCTCTTGCGCTGGGGCGGTCAAACTTGACCGCCCTAGTGCAAGGTCTTCTGTTCTTTTTCCTTCAGCCTCTCGCGCTGGGGCTGTAAAGTTTGACCGCCATAGCGCGAGGTCTTCTGCTTGGCACTCATTTCTTTTGCGGCACTCGTGCTGGGGCGTACTGACCGCCCTAGCGTGACATCTTCTGTCCCAGCCTTCTCTTCCAATTGCTTTTTCTCCATTTTTCTGCACATGAACAGACTTATGTGAGCGGTGATCAAATGCAATAAAATAAAAAGAAATAGGCAGAATTTAGACTCCAAATAACCCAGAACGATGCGAACTACGACTCACACATTGTATTAAAATACGTAAATATTTCCTCTGTCACTCACACTTAGCATATACATTCATAGCATTCAAGGGTATACATCAAGCTTACAAGCACAAACACTTATTGTTTTGATTTTCGATCTTATAGAGATCTGTTGTGCTGATTAGTTTCAGATCAGCTGTGAACTGATAAACTGTATTGAAACTATGAGTTTCAGTTTGGAATTGTTAAGCCCAAAACTGAAGAGGGTTTGTACAAGTCTTGTATTGATCAAAGTCTTTTAGTGAATTTCCTATCTTCTTGATAGAAGGGGTGACGTAGGAGTGACTGAAATCTCCGAACATCAATAAATCTTGTGTCTCATAATTTCAATTTTATTATATCTGTCAGTCAGTTTATTTCCCTACTTTCTTTAGTTAACTGATTGACATTGACATAACAAGAATCATGATTTCAGTTTATCACTAAACTGACTCATTATTTGAAAATGTGGTAAAATTGTCAAGTGTTTATTCAACTCTCCCCCCCCCCCCCCTTCTAAACAATCTTTCACCTACCAACAGATCATATCAGTTTTGTACAAATTATCGGTTGTTGCATACGCACTAACTGATGACGTGTCAAACTTATTATTAGTTGACTATATAGCCGATCAGTTGTGGGGACCCGGACGCTAATCATCTTCTTAATCGTCATTGGGACTAACTTAATCAATTAGAATAAACAAGGGTCTAAATTTTTTTTTTAAATGCGGAAGGTAATGGAATCATTCTATTATACAAACCAGTATATTAATACAAATCCTGTATAACATGCATCTAGTTCAAAACTAGGTTCAACTACTACAATTAAGTAATAAAACCTATCTATATCCAAGTCCGGAATCACTACTCTAACTCAATCTTTCTGCACCTCTGTGACCCTGAACCTGTCCCACCTGTTGTCATGCACACATAGAGACAAGACAACAGCCGGATAACTCCGGTAAGATATAAATATCCCAGTATAAACAATGTATCAATGCAATCATATAAAACATATATAAAAGCATAACAATCATTAAAACATGTATCCAGTCTGACTACATGAATCAATACAAATCTGTATTTAAGTCAATGACTTGTTATCTTATCTTAACTTATTTCTAACCTAGGGATCCCGATCTAATTTAGACTTCGGCATGCTTTATCGAATGTCTACAATAGAAGTCGATCTACATCTAAGCTCATCGATACACCGTAAGTCTAGAGTCTCAGCGGTTCTGACAAAGACTCGGCGGTTCTGCCCTAGCTAGGCTGATCTGCCCTAGACTCAAACTCTGGCTCTGCTATAATTCAATAGACTAAACATATCAATCTGATAATCTGCAAATATCAATGCAACAAAATAAAGTATGTGATTTTGGGAAACTCAAGTCAAACCTAACTCGAGTTGTGCAATCCCGAATCAACAATTATTTATACCTTTCGTTCTGTTGCTCTGGTACAATCGAAGTCTCGGCTTCAAAGTTTGTCAATGTTCAAGCGGGAAATGACAATATCAATATTCTATTTAAATCAAGATATCTCTGTCTTATTAAATTCTGACGGTACAATCGTATAATTCTGCTATACCGGTGATACCACAACAGTATATACTAATTCCAATAACTTATAATCAATCACAGTGCAAATCTGATATCCATTCTAATCAATTCCATTCTGAAAATCATAACAATTCCATATCCAGTCCGTTTCTTAATCTGATTCGATTCTACGCTGTCTAACATGTCAAGAACAACATATATGACTTGTATTCAATTCCAACAACATCATAATTTCAAAACATGTCAAAACGTAGTAAAACCTACGTCCTGTAGTAGCCTGCGTTGATATGAACACAGTACCGAAGTCGGATTTAAAATCTAACGGACGGATTTCTCACGAATCGAATTCTAAAATCAAGAATCGACTTTTTCCCCCGAAGCTTTCGTTTCTTTTTTCTTTTCCTTATCTGAAGGTTAGTATATATATATATATATATATATATATATATATATATATATATATATATATATGCATGCAACTTGCTACGTGGCTCCTTCTGAATTCTCGCCAAAATCCTCTCGCGCATATGCGCGTACCTTCCTCTCGCTTATGCGCGAGACTTAATTCTCGGCGTGTGTCTACACGGTGGCTCGCGCATATGCGCGACACATCTTGGCGCATATGCGCGAGGCCTTTGCTCGTTTTTGCCAACTCTCTGCCACCCTCGCGCACATGCGCAGATTCAGGTCGCGCATATGCGCGAGGTCCTCTGGACATTTCGCGCATATGCGCCCTGCCAGGCCGCGCATATGCGCGAGAGCTTCGTCCTCGCACATACATATTTTATATCGAATTAAAACCGTGTCCCGATTAATCCTCTTATAATCATGTCAATTTATAAATCAATAATTACAGATTATTAGGATCAAATTCTCGGGCATTACATTTCTTCCCCCTAAGATACGATTTCGTCCTCGAAATCACAATCCATTAATCGTATCACTAAGGAGTATATATACAAAACTGTATAAGAAATTTACATTATCGAAATAACTCTGGGAACTCTTGTCTCATATCTGATTCAGTTTCCCAGGTTGCTTCTTCAATGCCATGACGAGTCCATTGAACTTTTACCAGTGGAATAGTCTTTGTTTTGAGCTGTTTTTCTTTACGATCAATAATCTGAATCGGTTTTTCAACATAGCTCAACGTCTCATCCAGTTCGGCCTCGTCTGGCTGAATAGCATGTGAAGCATCAGGAAGGTATTTCCTTAATAACGATACATGAAAGACATCATGTATCCCGGATAATGAAGGCGGATAAAGCGAGTCGATAGGCACGATCTCCTATCTTCTCGAGAATCTCATAAGGCCCAATGTATCGTGGAGACAGTTCCCTTTTTTTTCCAAATCTGACAACTCATCTGAAAGGTGAAATCTTCAAAAATACTCGTCTCCTGCCTCAAATACCAAGGGTCTACGGCGAACATTGGCATATTTGGCCTGTCTGTCTTGTGCTGCCTTCATTTTCTTTCGAATTAGCTTCACTTTTTCTGTCATATCTCTGATCATGTAAGGTCCAATCTCAGGTACTTCAGAGATATCATCCCAATATAGAGGGGATCTGCACTTATTTCCGTACAACGCTTCAAATGGTGCCATCTCAATACTAGTCTGATAGCTGTTGTTGCACGAAAACTCACAAAGAGGCAATGCATCTTGCCAATTAGTGCTAAAATCAAGCACTACTGCTCTCAGCATATCCTCTAGTGTGGATAGTCCGTTCTGACTGTCCGTCGGTTTGCGGATGATATGCGGTACTCAGATGTAACTTTGTACCGAGATCCTGCTGCAATGTAAGGCTCGAGATTATTAATCTTTATTGAAGTACGAAGTGTGATGACAGATGACCAAATCCGCATGTTTTATCCTTACAAAATGACGTACAGATTGACCAGATGGCAGAATCTAGTCAGAGAAGTGGTCAGATTACATGGAGTGCCGAAGTCAAGTGTATCCGTGCTCCTCGATTACTTCGCATTTATGGACATTAGTTTGCATGTGGGGACCCGGGCTTAACTCAATGATTTTGGGATTATTGGGAATCTTTGCTCGAAAATGTGGGTCAAAATTTTGCATTTAAACATTAATTCAAATGTATAATTAAAACATAATAGTCTCTATCATATTAAACACATCATGTACATACGAGTCGTTGAGTACAATCATACGCTGGTTCCAATCCCAACTACAAATATAAGTAGTACAAGTCTAATAGGAAAACACAAAGAAATCTCAAACGCCCGAGATCTCCACGCTATCATCAATCTCTCACTAGCTCGAGACCCAGTCCTGCCCACCGGTGACATGAACACATACAGACCAGACCACAGCCGGATAAACTCCGGTGAGAAAAAATCCAGGTATAAAAAAATGTATGAATTGCAATGTTGTAATATTCATGTACAAAAGCATAGCATAAATTCAAGTAACAGAATTAAATCTAAAAATGTAAAAGGAATACAAAATCTGTATCAAACTCAAAGTCTTGACTCGACTTGTTCTAATCTATGGATCCGGTGTAATAAGACGGTCTATCACCTACCCAACCCACTCGGGGGGCCGGTTACGTCTTATTCCTAGACTTCGGTCACTCTGTAATCGAGGGTCTACACATAGAGAAAATCTACTACATGGCGTCGATACACCGAAACGTCTAGTTTTGGCCGATCTGCCAATATCTCCTATCTCAGTACTTGAATAAAAATTCAATTTAAACACGAAATTACATAAGCAAATGTATAACAATCTAGTTATGTGATTGTGGGAAACCCGAGAATCAAATTCTGATCCAAAGTCGCAGCTCCCAATTCACATGTATTATCTTTTTGTCGACAAAAATCTGGGTTGGAGTCTCGAAGTCGGAAATGTCAAACCTGTCAAGACTAATCGAAATGGACCAATATTGAGACATACAATATCAATCTCTAATCCACAAGCAACACATATTCCAATCAATAATAATCTCGGTACAAATCGCCGCCCAGAACGTCGTAATTCTCGGACCGGTCAATTCACAACTCAAATATATATCAATCATTCATATTCCTCAACTCATTTACTCAAATCACACACTTATCAATCTGAAATTCTGCATTAATTCTCCAATAATACATGCTGGAAAAATCTGAGAACATCTATACGGTATCCGAAATTCAATCCGATTGCATTTCTTACGATACTCAATATACCAAGAACACATAGTTCTAACTCCAATTTTGGAATTTCCCCCAACATGGAATCTGAAAACATGCTGAAAATATAACCAAAACTTACATCTTGTTGTAGTCTCAAGAGAGGGGTCCAAATCTATGATTGATTAAGTTTGAAGGTATAAATCTTATTACAACCATGCTTATAGCTTGAAAAGAATAGGAGTTGGAATGGGGCTCTCTCGGTGCTGCCTGATTTAGAATGAAGAGAAGAAGTGATCAACCAACAATTATATATATATATAGGCCTGTGTCAACAAATCGAAGGGTGGCATTCTCGCATGCAGAACCGCGGGGTTTGCGGTCCTATTGCACCGCGGGTGCGTTCATGCTTCGGCACTCCAGTAGTTTCTCAAATAACAACCGGGGGGTGCGTGCAATACAGACGCGGGTGGCGGTGATGTTACGAATTAAAATTTCCATCTTACTGTCATACACCGCGGCGCGGTGTTTCCTATCACCGCAGGGGCTGGTGTTTGGCTTCGGCCATGCTTAATCAAATTTCCAAATTATGACATATTTGGATATTTTCATCTTAGACAGGCATCTCATATTTTCCAAGTCGTATTCAATAAAGATATAATCGAGCCTTACATTTCTCCCCCTCTTAGGACAGGGTTCGTCCTCGAAATCGCTAAACCAATTAATCATGCAAAAGTTATATACAAAAGCAGTATAACTAAAACTAAAATTGGGACTCACATCATATTGAATAGCCTCGGGGAGTTTCTGTCTAATCAGACTCTGTCTCCAGTCGCCTCCTCGAGCCATGACGACTCCATTGAACCTTCACAAGCGGAATAGTTTTGTTTTTCTAAGCTGTTTCTCTTTCCAATCAAGAATCTGTATTGGGTCTTTCAACATAGCTCAGAGTTGATGCTAGCTCAGCTCGTCAGGCTGAATGACATGAGAACTGATCTGGCAGATATCTGCGTTTAAGTCGACACAGAAATACGTCATGTATTCCAGACAAAGAAGGAGGAAGAGCAAGTCGTAAGCTCGATCGCCAGCTTCTCAAGAATCTCATAAGGACCGACGATCTAGGATGACAATTTTCCACGCTTTGCCACATCTGACAACGCCTCTGAAAGGTTAAATCTTTCAAAAATACTTTGTCTCCCTGTTCAAATATCAACGGTATGCGTCTGACATTTGGCGTATTCGTTGCCTATCCTGTTGCCGTCGTCATTCGTTCTGAATGATTTCACTTTCTCAGTCATCTCGCGAAATCATATCAGGCCAAATTCTGGTACCTCGAGATTAATCATTCCCAGTTACAACGGAGGATCTGCACTTCTTTCCGGTATAAAGCTCGAACGGTTTCCATCTCAATGTAGTCTGATAGCTTGTGTGTATGAAAACTCACACAACAGACAATGAATCTTGCCAACTAGTACCAAAATCTAGTACTACAGCTCTCAGGCATGTCCTCTAAAAATCGGATAGTCCGCTATGATGTCCGTCCGTCTGAGGATGATAAGCAGTGCTGGTTGTAAAGTTCGTACCCAAGCCTGCTGCAAACGAGGTGCCAAGTGAGAAGTGAATCGTGGATCAACGACTGATACGATCGACTTCGGCACACAGGGCAATCTGACGACCTTCTGACATACAAACTCTGCCCATCTGATTGTGTCGATAGGTCATCGTATGGAAAATATAAAGCACGTGTGATTTGGTCAGTCGTCTATCACAACCCAAAATCGCGCACAGCCTCGCGAAGAGCGAGGAACTGTCACAGAAATCCATGGAAATGTGATCCCATTTACATTTAGCGAATAGGACAAACCTGAAGTAAACCTCGGGCTTCTTTCTTCTGCCTTCACCTGCGGCAATCAAAAACATTTTAGACACTTATTCTGCACAATTATTCTGTCTTCATCTGTTCACCCAGAAATGTGTCTTCAGATAAGTGTACATCTCCTGCCACCAGGATGAATGCTGAACCGCACTACAGTGTGCCTCTGCCAGATCTGTCTCTCAAATCCAACACCTTGGCACTACTAGACGGTTTATTCACATAAAGAACAAAGAATCTCTAACTGATACTCGGATATAGGACCAGCTCTGACCATATTAATCGATCTCTGAACCACCGAATCAGTTCTCTGCGCTTCTTTGGACTCTCAAAATCAGATATGGTCAATCTGAATCGCAGCAGCAAGTCGCAACGGTTACTATCGGTATTTCAAATGTCAATCCTAGAAAAGCAACCATCCTCTCTAAATTCGATACACTTACTGTGAAAAGGAGAGAAAGGGGGGGGGGAGAGAGCACAGACATTTCGACTCAATGCGTATGCTGCTGCATTCGATCCCTAGGTATATGACTTGATCCGCAATCAATCAAATTTTCAGCAGATCAAAGCCATCGTCGCTGCCTTCATGTTCAAATTTGATGAGAAAAAGAGGTACTCAGGCATCTGATGAGCGCGAATGAGATCTCAAAAATTCTCGCCATACAAATAATGACGACAGATCTTCAGGCAAAGACAATCGCCGCCAATTCAAGATCATTTTTTTTGGAATCGGATAACGAGTCTCGTGGGGCTTCAGCTTTGTCTAGAGGCGTACGCTATCACATGCCCTCGCTGCATAAGAACAACATCATAGCCCTCTGTGAGATGCGTCACAGTAGACAACGAAACTCACCTGTTACCTGAAGGAATCGTTTCAAGACAGGCGCACTAGTCAGCCTCTTCTTCAATTCTACAAAACTTGCTTCACAATCTTCAAGGACCATACAAATGCATGGTCTTTTGTGTCAACTGGTGATAGGCTTCGCTATACTGGAGAAGAAATCTCGGATGAAACGACGATAATACCGGCTAGACCCATGAAACTGCGTGATCTCTGGACAGAAGTTGGTCTCGGCAACTGAATCACAGCCCGACTTTACTCGGATCTACCGCAATACCATCTCCAAGATATAAGGTTGCCCAAAAAGACAAAACCTGTTTCAGACCGAATTCACACTTGACAATTGGCGTATAACTGCTCGTTCTCAAAGTTTGCAATACAATCCTCAGATGATCTGCCATGCTCAGCAGACATCTCTCGAATATACCAAAATATCATCAAGAACACAAATCACAAAATCATCTAAAATCTCTGCAAGGATGGCGGTTCATCAAAAACTCATAAATACCGCTGGTTGCATTCGTTAAAGCCGAAAGGCATAACAGTAAACTCCCATAATGTCCATACCTGGTGGAATGCAGTCGTCGGTATATCAATGTCTCTAAACTCTGGAGCTGATGATACCCGATCTAAAAATCAATCTTTGAGTAGTACCAACCGAATGATCCCTGCTAAATGATCAAACAAACAAGCGTCGATGCGAGGGCAAAAGGATTACGTGTTCTTCACGGTTGCCTTGTCAACTGCCTATAATCAATACATAATCGCATCGAACCATAGTTTCTTTCTAACGAAAAGCCCGGAGACCCCAAGGAGATACACGGGGTCTGATATATACTTGGACAGAAGATCTGCCAATGTGCTTTCATCTTTCAGTTCAATAGGCGCCCCATCCTATAAGGAGCTCTCGAAATAGGAACACTGCTGGACAAGATCTATGCTGAAATCAAACCTCTCGCGCTGGAGGTAACCCCGGTGGTATGGCTTCTCATCTGGAAAAAACATCTGCAAACTCGCAAACCACTGGCCAAGATCTGGCCAATTTGCTGGGCTCGACTCTTCAGTAGAATCTACGAATATACGGAGAAAAGCCCCTCTGCTCTCCGTCTCGAGAGCAATCTACTCATAGTCAGAGCAGATCCTAGGGAATCCGAGAATCGGAACCTTTCCATAGAATTCCACTCATCTGTTCATTCGGGTCTGAATCTGACATCTTGTGGAAATAATCTACAGGGCCGTGTACTTGGTCAAACATGTCATACCAATTCACAATTCAAAATCAGGCTAAACCCAAGTACTACACAATCTAGGGATCAATCTCATGCCCCCTCAAACTGAAGCATACAGTGTTAAACCGTAGTCACAGATAGAGACTACGTCCCAGCGGAAGAAGCGATAGACACTACAGAGACATCGACTCGACCTGCAATGAATGTCTTAATGCAAAATTCAAGATATGAATGATGTGATGCCCTGTGTCAATCAACACATAATGCAGGGATAACCGCAAAGGAAAACAGTTACCTTGCTATCAAGTCCTCGGGCGCATTCACTGGACCCTGCTCCTCGGTCAAGGCAAGGACACGGGCCTGCTGTCCTGGGAGGTTGGCTCAAGAATGAATAACATCTGGTCTCTGATGGGTCTGCGTAGGTGGGGTGGCTGAAAAGATGTACAGAGGGGATGCATGTCTCTCAATCTGTGGCGGCTGGTGTGATGACCCCGTACTCTGGAATCGTTTGCACTCTCTGGGGACAACTTTGGCGAAGTGTCCCTGTCTGCTACAGATGTCGCAACGTCCCAAAACTATGACACTGCTCCGTGGCATGGTCGCCTCCGCACGAACTTACCAATACGCCGCCACTATAATCTGAACCCTGACCTCTCTTCGAGATCCAATTGAGGCTCATGAACGCTCCCAGATTTCTTAAACTGTTGCCCTTAGCCTTCAGAAATTCCTCTGTCGCCACTCTACTAGATTCCACTATCACATCGAAGAAGTAGGTGGGGGAAACTGAGTGGTATGCTGTGGCTTGTCTCTGGACACTGAACCACTGTAGGGAAGCCCTCGTGCATGATCAAGCCAGCCTCTGCTCCCTCGCTCGGTTAAGGCCTCTGAAAAAGTATTGGGTCTCCTGGTGTTCACCAAAGTAAGGATATCCGAATTAACCCGTTTGATGAACTGATCGGCTACTGGCCCTCGTCGTTCCGGCCAACATGGCGGTTGCAAATCGAAGCAAATTGCAGAAAAAAAATCTAGCAACATACTCCCTCGATGTTTACACTGTCCCTGCCTCGGATTGCGAATCAGCCCCTTGTCTTTTCGGTAGGAGACGGGGAAGAAGCGCTGATAGAATCACTCCTTGAAGAAATTCCACGATGTCAATTGCCTCGGTGCTCCCAAGGCTCTCCTCGAAGTCAACCACCAGCTCTTTGCAACTCTGCCAGCTGATGCCTATCAATTCCCACACGTCGCTCATCAGTATATGCCAAAGACAAAACACATCTCGTATCCATCAAGCCAGCTCTCGCACTCTCTGTGCCCTTCAGGCGTAGGAGGGATGGAAAGACTGAAACCCTCTTCAGTAAGGTCTCCATCGGCCGTAGCTTGCTACATCATCGGTGTGCACCTGATGTGCTACCCCCCCCATGCTCGGCTGTGGATACGTCTAGGCGGCCATAAATCTATTATCAAACTGATTAGGATACAATCAATAACATTGTCTCAGCCCTCTCTGATCATATACCTCTGTCGAGAATTGGTTCTTGATTCAGGCTTTGACAAGGATATGCTGTAAATCAAGTTAGATAATGCAACAATATACAATAGGGAAAGCAATAAATAATGCTAGCACATCAAAAAGCAAGGAGAGATGACTCGATCTACCCCGCTCGTTATATTCTATCTCAGTCTACAAACCTAACAGTCTGATACCACCTGTTGTGGGGACCGGGCTTAACTCAATCTTTTGGGATTATGGTGATTTTGCTCGAAAAGGGGTCAAAAATTTTGATTTAACATTAATTCAAAAGATAATTAAAACATAAATCTGTCTCTATAATAATAAACAACATATGTACATACGGTCGTTTAGTACCATCATACGTAGGGTTCCAATCCCAACTACAAACATTAAGTAGTAACAAGTCTAATAGGAAACACAAGAAATCTCAACGCCCGAGATCGCCAACGTGTTAATAATCAATCTATCATCTAGAATCGAGACCCAGATCCTGCCCCACCTGTTGCCATGCCACACAATACGACACGACAACAGCCGTGATAACTCGGTGAGAACAAATCCCAGTTTTATAAAACATGTATGCATGCAATTGTAATAATCATGTACAAAAGCATAGCAATATAATCAAGTAACATGAATTAAAATTAAAACAGTAAAGGAATCCAAATCTGTATTCAACATCCAAATTCTTGACGCGACTCGTTTCTAATGCTAGGGATCCAGGTGTGAATAAGACGCGTGCTTATCACCTACCCAACCACTCGGGGGATGATGTACGTCTTATCCTAGATCTCGGTTCAACTCTGTATCGAGGGTTTACAACATAGAGAAAATCTACTACTAGCGTGATACAACGAAACGTCTGTTTTGGCCGATCTGCCAATATCTCCGACCGCAGTTACTTGAATAGAAATCAATAAACACGACATTTACATAAGTCAAATGTAATAACAATCTAGTATGTGATTTGGGGAAACCGAATCAATCTTGATCCCACTTAACATGTATTTATAACTTCTTGTCGAACAATCTGTCGAAAGTCTCGAAGTCGGAATTGTCAAACTATATCAAGGACTCTAATCTGAAATGACAATATTTGAGACATACAATATCAAATCTCCTATCAAGGCTAATCTAAATGACAATATTGAGACATACAATATCAATCTCTAACCCAAAGCAACACATATTTCCAATCAATAATAAATCTCGGTACAATAGACGGCAGACGGCCGTATTCTCTGTACCGGTCAAGTCACAAACTCAATATATATCAATCATTCATATTCCAAAAACTCATACTCAAGATCACACAATTTACAATTCTGAAATTTCTGCATAATTCTCAAATAATACAGCCTGGAAATCCAGAGAACGGAGAGGAGAAACATTCTATACGGTATCCGAAATTCAATCCGATTGCATTTTCTACGATTAGCGTCAAGATACAAAGAAATGACATTAGTTCTAAATCAAACGTATGAATTTCCCCCAAACATGAAATATTGAACATGCTGACATATAACACACTTACATCGTCTTGTAGTCTTAAAAGAGAGGAAGTCCAAATCTATGCTGGATGTAAGTTTATAAGTATCAAAAGTATGATTACAACCATGCTTATGAAGCTGAAAGAATTAGGGAGTGGAAGGGTTCTCTCGAGGTTCTGCTGGATAGAAATGAAGAAGAAAGAAGTGATTCAACGTCCAAACAGATTATCTATATATTATTGCAATGTGTCAACATTCAACTCAGGAATCAGAAAGGTGGCATTCTCGTCAGCCAGCACCGATTGGTGAGGTCATCTTGCACCGCGGGTGCCGCTCCTGCTTCGGCCAACTCCATATTTTCTCAAATAACAACCGCGGGTTGCGGTGGCCATAAAAGAAAGGGGATGCTGAGCTGGGGTGTGGTGATGTTACGAGTAAAATCTTGCCATCGTACGCTTCAAATGGGCCATACACCGCAGGCGCGGTGGTTCCTATCACAGCAAGTGCGGGTGTGGCTTCGGCCATGCTTCAATCAAAATCCATAATTCATACCTATTGATTAGGTTTCATCGTACGAATGCATTATCATTTCTCCAAG